>NC_041355.1:14649022-14949022 GCF_900634415.1 Cottoperca gobio
AGACAAACTTGACATTGAAATGTTAATGCAATATTAAGTAAGAAACATGTTAAAGGTGCCTTGTGTAAACAACCACTGCTTTGTTTCTCATCAAAACACATTATGTGTATCCTTATGGCCTTACAAATATGGTGAATCCATGTCCGTACCCAACATTTGTAATTCATCTAGAAGAGCTGTCTACCACAAGTCTGTGATTGCAACTAATCAGCTAATTTTCACATTGATTTAGATTTTGAAGCCACAACACAGCTCACAACAAACGGTATGCACTCCCTCACACAACAGTACATTTAAGTGAGGCTGAATGTTAATGTTACATGCGGTACAGTGGCTTTAAATGTACCATGTGAATTCATTATAGTAGTTTATATTCCGTGTTAATGCATTGTGTTATGCTTGAAGCCTGACACACCTGTTGAATGTATTTCCTTCCTCATAAATAATGAGCAAAGCCGACATTTTTTTATTCTGCTATTGCAGTGAATACATTTGTCCAAATTCAGTAAACATAATAGATTTTTCAGATGAGGAAAAACTTGTTTACGGTATTGGTTCCTTATATAAAGGAGCATGACCTTTTATCTTAACATCCACATTATGAAATTGCAACAGACAAGTTCCTTCTGCTACAAGAATTACAAAGCGCTCATTGCCGTTACATTTTCACAGTTTATTGAGTGTATGAGATAATTCAAGCTGTGATGTACAGTATGTCCATTGATACATCCACAGGTGTGTCTTGCATAGCTCCAGATCCACAAACACAGTAGCAAAGGCAGAAATGACAGGATGCGGCAGCTAAATCAGACGTCTGACTTTTAATGCAAAGTCTAACCTTTCAATATTTATAATGCTCCAATGTTTTATTCTCTTCAAAGTGGAGGAAGGATTTTCTCGGTGAAGAGACTGGGTCTCTGAATAGAAGGTGCCTGAGGGCTTGAGAACTTCAGAATCTCAGATCCACAACACCCTGTCCTGAAATGCTTTCTGACATGGTTAGAGGTGAAAACAAGACAGTTCAGCACTAGTTTAGATATTCTTTTACAAAAAAATATGTGTGTAACTTATTTGTCTCATGCTCCTAAAAGCTGCACATTGATTCAGTGGATGGTGGTGGGGAGGCTGAGGCTCAGGAGGTCGAGAGGTCGTCCAGTGGTCAGAGGGTCGGTGGTTTGATCCCCAGCCCCTGCAGTCAGTATGTCAAAGTGTCCTTGGGCAAGATACTGAACCCTGAATTGCTCCTGATGGTGTGTGTGTGTGTGTGTGTGTGTGTGTGTGTGTGTGTGTGTGTGTGTACCTTGTACAGTAGCCACTGACTGTGAATGTAAAGTGCTTTGAGTGACCACAAAGAATGGAAAAGTGCTATATAAATGCAGTCCATTTACCATGGTCAATATGTAGTTCCTTTTCTATCTTAATTGGAGAATCTCATGCCCTGCTCCATTTGAAAGACACAGTATTTTGTCATTTCTTCCCTGCACAGGCTGTTACTGCCATCAGTCACATTCTGTGTGCTTTTGGCTTCTCTACAGGTATCAACAAAGGAAGCTGTTTTCGGATCAATCATTTTCCAGGGGATAACGACTACGATACAGACAGCTCCGAGTACATCTTACGTAAGTCATTGCATCCTCTTCATCTTCAAACACTTAAACCCTTAATCTTTTTTCTTCAAGTGGTGATGGAGTTTTCACAAGGGTACTTAATGTATCATGACATCTCTATCCCTCTCCCATAAAAGCCTGATGTCATGACAGTAATTGGAGCTATGGAGTTGATGGAGTATGTTGTGTGCTGATGAGTAATAGGTCTGAAACTTTACTGGCATAAGAGCACATCTCCTATTCGACCAAGGTAGATAGTTGAACACCTGTCACCCTGATCGGTTACACTGAAAATTGTCTAAACACTATGGGTGGTCTAGGCTATTACAGCTCAATCCACATATCCATTTTGCTTGAAATTTCAGATCAGCTTCACTCTGCATATCCCATAGCCCCTAAGCAGCTGTTCCCGTCTTTGCTGTTGTCTAAAATGATTCATTTCAATATGCGCTTATGAATAGACTCACTTGGTTGGTGTGATGGAAAGACGGTAACATCTGATAATCAGGCTTTTGTCTCTGTGGATGCATTCATTTGTTGAACCAGAGGCAGTTTCTGATGTAGTTTGCCTCCACAGGGTTTATGGGATCAGAAAAACCCATATTATCTTATCTTATAATCTTTGTTGAAGAGTACTTGGACATAATTGTTCTGTGGAAAGACAGTGCATTTGAATTAAAAGTGTCCTGTGGAGTTTTCTTGTATACAAAAGTTCTGTTTACATTCAGTGTTACTCATCAAAACTCATTGTGTGTATCCTTGAGCTGTAAGAAACATGTTAAATGCACTTTCCTCATAAAACGTATATAGAGCTTTTTTTTTTTTTTAAGTATTCTGCAGATCCTGCATTGTATACATCCATGATTATTGGCTAGCAGTCTTCTTCTTCCCAGTTTTCTTATCATGTTAACGCCACCTGTTGATCAGTGGAATAGTGTGACACCATTGGTAGGAATGTGTACTGTGTTGATGTGAACAAATTGAGCACCGACTCATTGAAAAACATTTTCATAGGATTATATGACTATGTTGAAGGCGTTTCTCGTAGTGTGTAACCCACATCATCATCATCAGACATTTTAGTGTTTTTTAGCTTATTGCTTTAGAGCCTGCAACTGTACTGTTTTTGTTCACTCTCAACGCTCTCATCCACCTCTTTTCCATCAGCTGTTACAGCGAAAAAGCTCGGATAAAGTATACAATATACTACCTGCCGCAGCAGACGGCCAAAATGAGTAAGATCGTAATTGAGCATTTAGCAACCAAAGATGCAGATATTTACCTCTGAGTTATTTACCTCCATAGCTAAAAGACGAGTGATTGTTGGATTTGCCAGGAGGCCAGAACAGCCAGGAGTTTGGGGTGGATGGATGGGTCAAACAGACAACGTGACTTCCACCGAGGACAAAGCTCCCGTGTCCAGTGTGAAACCAAAAGTCATGTTGATTTATTAATATTTATGTCCAAAATGCATGATGTTTTAGTAAACCTAACAAAGTAGTTTTGTTGCGTTTTGTTTTGTTCCAATTTACAAAGTCAACCACGTGTTTAAAACTGTTTAAATCCCTCATAGTTTCCCTCAAAACATAATTAAGAATGCAGTTTGTACGGGAATATTTATTATTATTATTTATTTAAAGTGTTTCTTCATTCGTATTAACAATAAGGCTTCACTGTCTCCTATGAACAGGTATAGTGCGTGCATCAAGCCTATTCCCCATTCTCAGCAACGCTCTGCTGATGTTGGGTGGCCTGTGTGTCGGGGTTGGACGCATCTACAACAACAAGAACATCATCCTGCTCAGTGCTGGCATCCTGTTTGTGGCTGCAGGTAGGATGAGACGGCAGTGCACTACAGATAAACACACAAACTGGTGCGACAACAAATAGATTCTGTGCCTCAGAAAGAAAGAAAACAAAGAGGACAGAAGAAGAAGACATACACACAAGAGCGTCTTCCTTTCACCCTAAATGTTCTTATATTTACAATACATGTGCAACACTTTTCTCTATGGTATATTTTGTTGTTTTTACATAACACAAAAAATCTGAAGGAAAGGTGTGAATATTCCAATTCCATCTTCTGGATAATATCTCATTTTTCAATGTGTAATACTGAGCTACCTGATCTAAAGAAATAGGGGGCAGTATTTCACCTCTCTGGGTCCATACGATTGTCCATGTATTGCATTTACTCCTTTGTAATGCCTTTCAGTCAGTCAGTAGGGCAAGAATGCGCATAATTCGACTAAACTTCTGAAACAATGAGAGCCAGTCAAAAAACACTGCTATGTTATAATCTTCACGTGGGCCTGATCCATCTGTGTTTACTGAGGCACTAATGTTAACCGGGCGTTGCAGTCCGAGTAACGTTACGTTAGTTTGTTTGTTGGACAAAATTCAAAGTGTCAGAAACTATTACACAACCCGCATATTCGTCTCATCTTCCCGTCAGCGGGGCAGGCATGAGAGCAGCCCGCTGGGGGAGGAGAGAGGTCGGCCGAGCCCGGGGCTGCTGAACAACTACAACTGAGGACAAAGCGAGGGGTCGGGTCGTTTTCTCGTTTCTGCCACTTTGAATGTAATCCAATAAAGAAACTATAAACGGAATATGGCTGTAATATTTACAAGCGAGTCAGACAGCTGTACGTCGTCTCTCTCTGGTCTGAGGGCAGACTGGAGCTACAGTGACTCACTATCACCTCTAGAGGAACAAGTGGTATTACAAGACTGGATGGAGCGCAGCTAGCTGTTAGCATGCTAACTTCAGTAGATATCTCTACAACACAACACACAGACTTCTTTGACATAAAGTCAACACTGTAACCTCTTCACACTCATAATGTTAGATAATTGTTTTAATATTTAAGTTTAAATTCTGGCATATCTTATACATTGAACCTTTTAAGAGGATTCTATCACTCATTAAGGAAAAGACCTGACTTGTAAATATGATTTTCTCAGTTGTTGAATGTGATGAAGATATAGATGAAAAGAGGTGTAGAATGTGAAACTCAAACTGAATCAGCCTCACAGTGCTGTAGTGTCATCTGTAGGCTTTACCATCTACTTTAAACATTAGGAATTTTTCTTCCCTCTAAATTCTCTTCTCCATCTCTTCTCCTCCTCTCTCCATTCTTCAGGCCTGAGCAACATCATCGGCATCATCGTCTACATCTCTAGCAACGCCGGAGATCCCAGTGACAAGAAAGACGAGGACAAGAAGAACCACTACAACTACGGCTGGTCCTTTTACTTTGGGGCCCTCTCCTTCATCGTGGCCGAATCAGTGGGTGTTCTCGTGGTCAACATATACATCGAGAAAAACAAAGAGACACGTTTCCGAGCCCGACGCGATTTCATCAAAACCACCTCCTCTTCTTCGCCATACTCTCGCATTCCAAGTTACCGCTACCGCCGAAGGCGTTCGCGCTCCAGTTCGAGTGACCCGTCCCGCGACACCTCTCCAGTGGGGATGAAGATCGGTGGAGGAAGTGGTGGAGGAGGAGGTTTAGGGATGGGTTTGCCAATGGGGGATATATCCCTGTACGCCCTCAGTAGAGACACCCTGAAGGGCGCGACTGCAGGGCCCTACAGTCCAGAGAGGGACTCAGGGTTTTTACAAGTCCACAACTGCTTCCAGAAAGATCAGAAAGATGGAGGGAACAGAAGGACCACGCCGGTATGAGGTCTGGAGTGTATTGCTGTGTAAAACAATCATTTTAATGGAACACATTAGATATTGTACAGCTGATGAGAAGGACAATTGCTCCCCGGGGCTGTTCAGGCAGCAGCAGTGTTGAAAGGTCAGAGCTCAAAATAGTTTTTCCTACTGTGACAGAAAATTGCCAATCTGTGTTTCATTTGGAGGAAGAGGAAAGGTGATATCAAAACGACTTTTTACGACACCAATCGGTATCTGAAAAGTGGATGCCGACATTTTGTAGCAACATTTGAACAGCTGAAATCTAAAATGTGATACCCACTATTTGTGAGCGACTTCTGCTCTTACAGAAAGGCTGAAAAATGTCGTACTTCTGTCCTTCTTTAAAGAAGGATTGCCTCATAAAAGAATAAGGCCGTGGTCAGACATGTGCAAAATTAGCATTTGCCTTCTGTTCACTTCTATTCTACGTGAGCGAAGGCGCAAAAAAAACATTTGCTTCCGGTGTTTGCGTTATGTTTAACTTTGGTGAACTTTCAGGCGAATATCACCTTGCCTACCTTGCGCATGTGTGACCGTGCCCATAAGCTTTTATAGACTTGATGCTCAATATAATATTGTTTCTGAATATTGAAATTCAGATGTTTTTCTGCAAAAATACCTGTACAGTGTTTTGGAAATGGACTATTCTAAATAGTTTGCTAAAATGAAGTGATTCATGTGATTGTTTGAGTATTATTGTATTATGTTTGTTTGTAACTTAACACAACTGGTGCTAACTTAATCTGTACACCTTTGTTAGCCTTCTCAACTGCCATTTAAATACTGTATCTCAATAGCCTCTTAAGCTTGTGTGAGTCAGGTGATAAATGTGTGTGTGTGTGTTATGGCTGAGACACTGCCACACTATGATACCGATTTCTGTAGATATATATCAACAAAAATGACAAAGCACACAGTATAATGTCAGTACATTTCAGTATGATGTGTGATGTATTAGTGCAAACATTATTTGTACAGACTGTAGTTTTCTCTCCATTCGCTCAGGGACGATGTATGGAACTAATTAATTTTACTCTTGAGATGTAGAGCTTATCACGTGACCGAAAAAAAGGTTGTTTTGATTTTCCATACCTTAAAAACAGAGATCACGCTGTATGTGTTGCTGTTAATTAACATGACAATTGTTTCTGCAATTACTGCCATGTGCCATGTTTTTAGACAATGCATAACTCTTTAAAAGTAATTTAAAGTATACTCTTACTGCCCCCTATCAATAAGGATTGTTTGGTAAAATTCTAACTTTTAAGGAATTGTTAACAAGAAACTATTTTGTGTCATGTGACTTCCTGAGTTTGACACTATTAATGCATGATAAATGTTGGAAAAATAGTAATTATGGCAATGGATAACTACATTTGTATGCAGATCCTGTTCCCATTCTCTTGATTAGTTCAGTTGTTAATGCAAAAGCCTAAAAAAGGGGTATTATTTTTAGTACGTAAACAAGAAGACACTAACAATACAGTACAACATAAACATGAGACGAAAAATGAATTGTGTGACATGACAGCAACGAAAAACGAGGGGGAACAGGACCGACAACACCATCTTTACAAGCAACAAGCACATTGTCTTGTATTTTTAGATTTTGTTTGTAAGTTTTTTGTGTAGTGGAGTGCCCTATTAACAGATTCAGCCAGTGTTTGATGCATGATTTAGTTTGATTAAAGCCGTGTGTGGAGCCAGAAGGCAAGAAAGTTATCTTCTGCTGCATGTGAGCAGTAGGGGCATTTGCTATCAACAGAGATTCCCACATGGAAGAGTTTGTGGTTGCATGAGCTCTACGAAAGACTTTTATTGTATTAATTATGTTTTAAAATGGCAAGTCTCACAAAATGTGTTGATGCATATACTGTTTAAATTGAAACCAGATCAGATCGTGTTTAGTAAGATCGGATATCCATGTAACCATCGGTGCTGAAAAATATATTGAGAGATTATGGAATTAATCTTCTCCTTAGATTCTTTCAGCTGGTCGAAAGTCACGGACAGGCCAGTCAGTCAAGACTGTTTAAATTCAGTCAAATACTTACTTACCTAAGCAGAGAATTCTTCAAAACTCAATTAAGTAATTACAGGTAACTTCACTTTGAGACTTGCTTGTGGTTTAATGCAACATACGAATTGAGAATTGGTCTCCTGCGTTTATTTTTTCTTTATAGAGAAAGTATTTTAGCTAATGATGCAGGGCTGATGGGCCTGCTATGAAACTATGTGGCAGACAGTCAGACAACAACAGGGTGTTAAACGAAATCGGCATTGGCCAACTTAATGCTTGATTGAACTAACAGGCTCGCAAATGCTCATCCAGACTTTAAAAAAGTCTCCTTGTCTCCAAACAATAGCTTGAGCAAAGTGAGTGGCATATATATGTGTGTGTGTGTGTGTGTGTGTGTGTGTGTGTGTGTGTGTGTGTGCGTGAATAATTAGTTCAAATGACTCATTCTTTGTATAGTTCACGCTCGACTGGGTTCTATTTCGGCTTCATGGCTTATTTCCCAAGTGGAATATTTTCAGAAGCAGTTGGAATTAATTTAACTTTGTTGATGATTAGTGAATCAATATCACGCCGGTTACCATATTTAAACATACAGCGCCATGAGAGGGCGTCTAGTCACAGATATAGTTGTCATTCAAGTCACTGATGTGGGAAGCCTTAACTTAGAATAGGCTTATGTTTCACTCTGCATGTGATGTATGTTTGTTATGCCAGGCTGGTCTGATGACCTTGTTTCCCATTCCAGCCCTTAATTTGAGCATGTCTTCTCCACCGCTCTCCTCTGTCCATCACCCACACTGTTAAGCCCTGTGAATTTGAATGCCATGGACCCTCACTGATATATTCATCCACAATAAAGCCGCGCCCACACTCATTCATGTTGCACACCAGGGAGATTCCTCCTCCAGTAATTGAGAGGAAAATGGCGGCGTCACCTCTCTCTGCAGTCACAGAACTATAGCCAACATGCTTGTTAGCGGTGGTACCTCGCTGTGCAGGACGGATGAAATAAGGCTTCGGGGTCTACTTAGGTTCCTCCTTTATAACTTTATTTTCTGGCGTGACAAATGGTTCTGCAGCGGCTCACACTTCAGCTATGTTTATACTAAACCTGATACATCCCAATGCCATAACAAAGAATTTACAGCAGACAATAATTAATTAAAAGATAAATGTAACAGCTGTGATTTTAGTCATTAAAAGCTACTTAAAGATTTTTTTGGATGTAGTTACAGATCATGCTTGTCCTCTTGTAACACTTAGAAGGATGACGAAGGCTCATTGTTGAACAATGTAATTACAAATATGAGGACACTACATTAGATTTTCTTTGATTAAACAATGACTTAACTTACTGACTTCATTTTAAGGCTTTTTAAAAATATGATATATCATGTGATCTTCATACGGTTTATTAGCACAACCCAGATGAGAGTTCCTACTGAGAGATCCCATCTCCACAGGCGTTCTCGCTCCTCCCAAGTTTGCTTTGAACATTTAAAGTGGCTGAGATTCCTTCCAGCAGGGGGCTTGCTCCTCGCTCCCTGTTGATATATCAGTGCCATGCCGTGGATCCAGGAACCACAGGCAGCCATTAGCATGACATCTGCCACTGTGCTAAGACTGCAGCTGAACCCTTTTCATGTGCCATCACACATGACAAAGAACACACAATGATTCATTTCTATCATACTATAAGTCATAATTGTATAATGTTTACTATATGGTACTACTGAGCCTGTAAATACAAAGTGTCTTTAATTATTTCCATGAGGTTTGTAATGTATCATTTTGCTGATAAATTACTCTGAAATAAAAAAAAGGGTAAATAGAAATTGAACATATTTGATTTTCTTTAACGTTTGTTCATTATGATTTATGAATTCTGTGATTACTTTTTGACATGATCCACTGAAAAAAGCCTTCAGTACTTAGATTATATAAGATTTTAAGCACAATTTAAGTGCTAATTGATAACGGTTCAAACAAGTCAAGTTTATTTATATATATATAAAACTATTCGGCACCTATTTTGGTTTAAGTACTGTTCAAATTCCCAGATATTTTCTGGTTTCTTTACTCGTCAGTAAACTGAATACATTTGGTAAGACATTTGAGGACGTCATCTTTTGGAAACACTGATCGACATTTCCCTATTTCCTCACATTTTATAGACCAAATAACAAATCGAGAAAGAAATTGACAGATTAATGGACAGGGAATATAATCGTTAGTTGTAGCCCAATATCACACTCACAACAACTCAATGGATTTTACAGACTTACAACAGCCATGGTTTTCAACCCAGCAATAGGTCTCTAAGAAGAAAAGGAAAAACTCACCAAAAAACCTGTCAAACTGACAATGTGGATAATTGCCATTCCAGTGAGCTCCAGTCTCATGTTTGTATTGAGATAGCAGAAGAGAGCATCATTTATGCTTTCCGCTCAACACAATAAGGATTAACAGCAGACAACAGCTACAGTAGTTAATCCAGGTCCCTCATTTATCAAGACTTCATTGGAAAGACAATTTAAAAAAACCAATGTTTTATACACTCGTTGTTTTCTTGTACACCCAATCTGTAACTTCAAAGAAAACATTTTAACTACTTTATGGCTGCAGAAACTGAACTTTTGATAAATGAGGTTGTCACACACCAGAAGCTTCAGTCGTGGATTAAAAATACACAAGACAAAAACACATGGCCTGGCAGCAGGCGGAGGCTCATCATGTTACATTTTCATAACAGCCGGGGGAACAAAATCTTATGAATCTTATAAAGAATGTTACAAATCATCAAAAATTGTCAATTAAAGTCAGTAGGTGTGTCCCAATTGTCTTGTTGTAGAGTAACCTGTCATAGATAATTATGCAAAAAGTGATTAACTTTTTCTCTTGGTAGTCTTTCATCAGGTGGATGTTATTAATTCAGATCGCAGGCAACTACGCCATGAAATCACAAATCCATTCAGTTACACAAACAACTCTGCAGTGTTCAGAAATTAGATCCAATCGGTGAACAAATGGAAAACGGGACTGGACATAGCTGCATTTACCAAAGACGATTTAAAACACACATGAACTTTTCTAGAAAGTGATCAATGACTCTTCTGGTAGGGTGTTATCCCTGCAATTGAGAAGCGGTCATTATAAGCCACGATCAATGTAACTTTGTGTCCTCTGTGATTACAATCAATAGAGTTCCTGTAGACACCATCAGTCCACAGTAAGAGGTTGTTTCCCTGGGAAGATATTTGGTATTTGAAGAGCCAGAAACCGAGGACTCAGCAGCAAATGTCTGTGAGGTCAGGGGTCGTTGCTCCTTTGGAAGTCGGCATGTCAGTGTCATCATTCAAAATGATGGTGAGTCGTGTGAAGAAATGGGTTAATTAAGGGTTCAGTGTACACATGGTTTATCTGGTAAGCAGAGGTTGAAGAAGTACTCAGTCGTAGTACCACAGTTCAGAAATACTAAGTAAAAGACTTGCATTAAAAATTGTACTTAAGTAACATTTTAAAAGCATTACCATCAAAATCTACTTTTTGCTAAAAAATGTTTTATGACTTTTGAATGGCATATTATATTCCGTTTCTTTGTTGACATACTTTACTATTACTTTTTTATGGTATACTATATTATGACTGTTTATAACTTTTGTTGTCATACTATAGGCTACTAAGACTTTATTATGGAATACTGTTATGATATTTTATGACTTTCTTATGACATATTATCCTAATTAATAATTAATTAATAATAATAATAATAATAATATGACTTTTAATGACATACTCAGTGGTGGACAAAGTACTTTTTATAAAATAAAAGTAGTAATACCACCGTGTATAAATATTTTGTTACAAATATAGGTTGTGCATTCAAAACCTACTTAAGTTACAGTATAAAAGTTATTTTAAATATTTATTCTGCACAATGGCTTATTTCAAAATAAAATATGCTAGATTATTGATTTATAATTATTGATGCACTAATGTGTTCATCACTGTAATGTTCCAGCTGGTAAAGGAAGACCTTATTTCTTTACTTTTTATACTGCCAGTTAGCTTGTGAATTTCACCAAGGGATCATTAAAGTTTTTTTCCTATCCTATATTAATACATGATACATTATTTATTGATTCCATTTCAAAGTAACTAAAGCTGCCAGATAAATGTAGCAGAGTAAAAAGTACAAGAACCTCAAATACATTTATTAAAGCTGCAACTACCAATATTTATTATTTATTCATCTGTCCATTGTCTACATATGTAGACTCCTCATGTGCAGAACCTCCTTAGAAAATACAGACACATCAATAATACCCATATCTATTAAATAAAAAACAAGACAGCAATAATTTATTATTAAAGCCTTCAGGACATTTAGTCTTTAAGTGGTCCAATAGGCCTCTCCTTGGAGAAGTTTCCTTCCCCTGGCTCCTCCATTCAACAGTCACTCAACAGCCTCAATACCTCAATACCCAGAACTCCATGGTCAGCAGTTCCACACAGTTCAAACAAGGAAAGTGTCCCGGGGAGAGAGAGCTTAACAAATGTGTAGGCCTAACATAGAGATCTGTCTTTAAAAGTCCGTCTCTCAAATCACTCAATTGCCTAGAAGCGAATATGGGAGAGTTGACAAACGCTCTGCTAACAATGGTGTCACAAGACAGAATATGCAAAGGTTTTCTGATGACACGTTTAAAGGTAGTAGTCAAGACAACTGTCTGATGTTTAAGAGGAAGAGGATCAGGTGCTAAAAGGCTATTTCATAAAAATGCCATATTAAAGTCAGTGTAGTAGCTACGTCATAAAGTCGTCAAAAAATGTCATGGTATACTATACCATAATGCAATAACAAAAGTAATAGTATAGAAGGTCATACAAATGACATTCAAAAAATGTATAGTATGGTACGTTTTGAAAAAGTCATAAAAAGACATCATATCATCTTATTTTATTAAAACGTCACATATTCTTATTGTTAGTGTGTATTTCAATTAGTCACTTATCTGGTTGATGCAATAAAAGAATGCAATATATTTTTTCCAACCACTACTTTTCTTACATAGTATTTATCTTTTGAAGCTGTGATTGTTATTGTATAGGTATTTGGATTCTCTAGGGAGGTTCTGCACATAATGAGTTTACATCTACAGGCTACATAACATGCATGTTCTATTGTTAATGTGTAAATCAATTGATCATTTATCTGTATTGTTGCAAGAACAGAATATAATATATATTTCTTCTTATGACTTACATTTTATTGCTAATATGTTTCTTACTAGTATTTGATGATGATGTGTTGATGATCAGCTGGTTGGCTCCTGGGTCACACCAATAAATGTCTCCCAGAGCTGAAACACATCAGTGTCCTTGTTCTTGTTCTTGTTTGTCTAACTTCCTGCCCAAAACTCAAAAGATATTCCATTTAACATATTTGAGTTTGCTCCCCTACCTCACCTGACATGAACTCTAATTCATTGAACTCAGGAATACACACGCTATATATAGATTGGCATGTGGGTAGTAAAGACATTTTACATGGTACAAAGCCAATGTAACCATTGGCATTTGTAATGGTGTTTCATAGCATGTGCCAAAAATAGTTCAAAGGAAGTAAGTGTCATTCTATCCTACCCCGGTTCACATAGGGTGAGAGGCAGTATTCACCCTGGACAGGGATGTTAATGACACTGAATTTAATTTCACTTCATAAATCCATGAACAAAATCAAAGATATGAGAGGTGTTTCAGGTCTGCAAACAAGCTAAAGCATTAACAAGCATTAATTAATTACAGGTCATTTAGCAGACACTCTTATCCAGAGTAACTTACAGTGGACTAACTACAGGGACAGTCTCCCTGGAGAAACTCAGGGTTAAGTGCCTTGCTCAGGGGTACGATGGTAGCAGCCTGGTATTGATCTCACAACCATCTGATGTTCTGTTTGGAAGACAAACCACTAGACCACTAGGCCGTCACCACCATTAACATTGACTTTGTTAACTCATCAGAATTAAAGGAACATATCAGTCTTATTTTCATAGTTTTGGATATAATCTTGATAGTTTATGATGTTTTTTTTTACTGATTAGCAATTTCATTTCAATAGCTTATGATGATATTTTACTTATTAGCTAAATTGCTCACATTTTGTACAGTACAGCAATATCAGCGGAAAATCTGCTCAAGGCAGTTTTTCAATGGAGACCACAAGGTATCACAGACAGGTTTTGAACATTAACACTTTAATGCAATTATCTGTTATTATCTAAACTCCCTATTTGGAAGTGAAGACACTCGTAGAATAACTGCTGAAATGATTACCCAAATGTGCATTAGATTAGTAGAGCCACTGGCTGCGTGGATAGATAGATGATAATGGAGACACTTTGGGTGCCCTCACTTTCAATATCCTGTCCAAATACTGTTGTTTCTTTACTTATTGAGATAAACTGGTTTAATCTCAAACCTGATAGCTATTATTTGCAATGTGCTGTAAAATCTATCGTAAAGCTGCCGCAGGTGGGGTCGTCATGTTGTCATATCTCGGCGGGTGAAATGGTGAATTTAATAACATCATAGCCCATAGTGGCCGAAGTTTCAAAAAGAGGAGATCGGTTGTTTTTTTATTGCTAACGGCAATATAAGAAGAAAAGTGAGTTAAAGTAGAATATTTTGGAATTGATTGAGGATCTGTGGAGAGGAACTACCACAATGCTTTCTGGGACACAAGGGGGTGGGTATTGTGGATGTTAACGACAGATCCCTCAGCAGGAGACTAAACTCTTACATTATGTTAACTTGTGTGTGTAGGTCTGTAGAGATTTCTCAAGTTCTACTTTGTTGCCGTCACATCTTTTTCACTTTCACTGGTGCCTGTGTTCACACTGAGGGGAAGTGGGTCACATTTCTTTGAAAGAAAAGTCAAAGTGGGCCAAGGCTTAAAAAAAAGTAAACAGAGATGTACCACCGTGATTTACTGTAGTGGAGTTATCAAAGGGATTAGCACATATTTCAGTGTTTTCATATAAAGTATGTTTTACATCTCTTTTTCCGTCAATTATTTTACAGCCATGTTTGGTGAGAAAAATGGGCCTTTACACAAATATTTTCTTCTTCTGGTGTTCTCCTTCCAGGACCATTTTCTCTTGGTGAATTGTGGAAAGTTTATCTTTCAACTTGTCACATTTTTAGATAAGATGATGTTACATTAAGACATGTGCTCCTACAGTGTTGTAGTTAGATATTAGAAACTAACTCATCCCTGGGAAGCATCTGGGAGTGGAGTCAGAATTAAAGGACGAGGGCTAGTTTCTCAACTCACCATTTTGAACCAACTGTGAACATTGTGCTGTGCTATGACCATCACAAAAGGTCTTTCTCGCACCAGACATGTTGACGTGTCATAGTAGGAAAGCACAGGTGTTCCTACCAACAGTAACGATGGCTTTGTTCTCTCCAGGGGTTCTGGTGAGTGTGACCGTGAGCCAGCATGCACAATACCAGAACCCTGTTGTTTACGTTATTAATTATTGAAATTGTTTTCTGTATTATTTTCTCTGGAGAAGAAAGTGAGGTAGGCATTACAAAAAGATGAGCAATAAAAATATCTAAATGTGAATTATGTTTCTTTGAAGTAAATATCTCTAATGGCATAGGTTCCTCACGTTATATTCCTTCATGCAGTGGAATAACAGTGAAACAGCTGTGCACTAAAATTAAAGTAAGCCTCTTTTGCAGGAAACCTGGTGAACTTTACATGGCATAACACTTATGAAAGCCCATGTTTTTTATCTAGATAGGTATTGTTACTTTTACAGGACCTTTAAGGTGATTTATCCACTCATATTCCCTAATCCAACAAAATAAACATTAACCTATGTTGTTGCAGGAAAATAATTCTCAACAGAAGGACAGACGTACTGATTTCACCTTTAAAACACACTTCTGTAATGTTCACACAAGTGAGGAGAAACATTGAAGATGTTTACCTTGACACTGCAGAGATGACACATTGAGCATCTCAATAACGACACATTTGGTGTTTGGATCAGAAATCATAGTTTTAAGTGAGAATCCTGACAGGAATGACTAAAGGCAGTATTGTTGCATCAGGGCAACTCTACTCTTGTCTGACAGCAGGAGCTTCGCTGCTGCTCTTTGTAAACACATCCACTTTCTCCTTGTAAATAGTTTACAGAGACAAATCCACATCGGGGTGTTGTTGTAGCGAGACACAGAGTGAAAACACAGCAACTTTTAATGGATGGAAACTAGAAGGAGAGAAAGTATTCTCCCAATGCTGGAACGTCCATTCTGAAAGTTGTGCGTCCATATGGATAAGCGAAACTGTTTATGAGAGTCCACTTATTATGGCACGTTACACATCTCCACCCACTGGCACTGTAACCGGATAAGCAGACAGCCTGACAACTTGACTCACCGGTCACATTTATAGCATCCACCCCCCCCACCACCCGGCAAAACTCCTACCGACACATGGAGCATCCCCCATCCCACTGCCCCCCCATGGCTTACAGTTGGTTTGGTCATCAACTTTCTTGATATACCTCAACAGCTGTAAGTCTAAACTTGCAACCCCACAGTTGTACAGCAACTCACAGTGAGTAGGAAAAAGGGGACCTGAAACTAGGACAGAGCAGTCTGGCCCATTTCCCTTCGAACCAGAGGCACAGATTTGCTACAGGGGGGAGAGAAGACACTAGTCTTAGGCGGAGAGAGAAAAGGAGAAGAGACTTTCTGGGAAGCTTGCTGCAGTCACTGAGGAAAGAAGCCCCTGGGACGCAGACCAGTGTGTTCACATTGCAGAACATACCATTTTATAGATTATTTTTATCATATCAGGGGAAGAATATTCTCTGAACAGAAATCTCATCACCTGGAAACATGCACAAGCGCACAAAGATAAAGATTGCTATTTTCGTGCTGATGGTGGGTATGGCTTGCATGTTCACGGCGGTGGTAACGGACCACTGGGCAGTGCTCAGCCCGAGGGTGGAGAAAGTCAATGAGACCTGTGAGGCGGCCCACTTCGGCCTGTGGAAGCTGTGTAAAAAGTACATCTACATCAGCTCGGAAAACTACTCGCCGGCGCATGGCTGCGGACCCATCAGCCTGCCTGGAGGTAAGAGAAAATCTGAGCAAAAACGTTCAGCAACTGGCAAATAAAATAAAATGACATTACTGTATGAATATTGTTTGTCTGTGACTGTGAGGCACAATACGGCACACAGCCTTGCGGTATGAATCTTCTAAGAATAGAGGTCATGATGCAGGATCACTCGCATTTTAAAATCCCATAAACTTCCTTGTGAAACAGAAGAAAGATCCTTTTCTTGGTGACACGCATGCAGCTTTCCATAATGTAATAAACTTTTTTGACTTTAGGAAATAGTTGTCACAGCTCATTTTTCATGTGGAACTTATTGCTACAAAATAATTAGATTACTGTCATTGTCAGTCATCAATGATGTTGAAATGCTCCAGTCTAACGCAGGCATTAGTGTCTGAGTGTAGGCCATGTTTAGATCTCTTGTGGTGGTATGCCACTGAGCCTCAGTCAGCTAGGTGATGGTCTCTACTGCTCCTCCTTTGAATAAGCCAGAGGTTGAGGGTAAACAAGAGAATGCCTTAGCTATCAGTTAGCTGTAAAGACTTAACCAGACCACAGTAGATATTTGACAACAACCAAGCATTAGCCATGGAGTCCAAGAGGCTGCAAACACCACAACAGCTGATTTCACTGTTTTACTGATTGTTGTCTCCTTTCTGTTTAAAAGCAGAGGCAATTGATGCTCAATACAACATGGGTGCCTGTATCTGACATATACTTTATACACTTTATGGAACACATTCACTTTACACAGTCAGTAATGTAAAGAAACTAAGAACATAACACTCTTTAGTCAGGGTACAGCATGGCAGGTCAGCTCAACAAATGTATACAAATGGGATTTTCTGTGTAGATATAAATGCAATACAATTCAACAAATATGATGAAATGCAACTTGGAACACATTAATATGTACTTTGGTGTAAGTGAGTGAAAGTCTGTTTCTCCAGTCAGACTTTAGTCTTAACTATTCTAAATCAACTCTGCCCAACCACTCCTCATAAAACTTATGTATTTATAGGTTCTGTGTCAGAATACTGTCTCTATTTTCTTTATAATTAGTCCCATATAACATCGATATAGGACCCTTTTGTGTTATGTTGTACCTCTACTCCACTTCACTTCAGAGGGAACTATTGTGGACTGCATTCTTCTTTTTACCCAACTATACATTTAAAGTACTTGATATATATATTTACTAGTTTATTGCATGTTTTTTTATATGCAAAACACATTTCAAGTTCAATAATTTAATGAAACATACATTATAGTAAAATGCTCTAAAAGGGGCCATTTTCACAAAAGTACTCTGGAATACAATACTTTTATGGAATTTGTGGTATTGATACTTGTATTTAAGTAAATGCCACCCCCGTCCTTACTGATGCTGATATGTGTTCAGCTAATACGTTCATGTATAGAACATAGTACAAGAACTGATTTTGCTACGAAAGTCTCAAAATACACTTTCTATGATAACAGATGCTCTTACAGCTGCTTGAATAAGATGCAGACCACAATTGTATAACATGGATGTGAACAGTGTTGAGCAGCTGCTGTTCCTGGGACTTTTGTTGAGAGTCACTCATCCGAGACGCCACTATCTGACCCTGCATGTCGCTTTATGTAAATTAGCCTGGAACTTCCTACCTAATTTGTTCAACTCACAACGCTGACAGAAAGTCCCAAAATATGTCCCAACTCATGGTGGGCTGTTAGATATTTGGGAATCCCAGACACTGTCTGCACTGCAGGGCTATTCCCCGGAGCAGCTGAAATGTCTGAGGGTGGTGCACTGATGCAGACATGGCAGGCATGTGCTGAATATACTAAATCAGCTCGGCCCACCTAGGCATGTGGGGAATTCATCAGATTGTAAAGACAAGTAAGAAATGTTTCTATTTCTATGTATCTGAAAATGGTTATCTATAAATATATGGAAAGTGAGATTATAATATTATATTAGATTATACAGCTGCATATTATATCATATGCATTATGAAGACACAGAACTTTTTCCATAGCCAGTTATTCCTAACAAGTGGTGATTGGCTTTCATGTCTACAACAATACACGTGATTTGAGAGGGCCACCTTGGCAGCCTTTATTTGAAAAGTAAGTCAATCCATTGGTCTCCAGGGCTTACTCCCTGCTCCTAAAGCTGTATTTGGAGAGGAACATTATTGTTTATCCCGTATTCAGAGAGGTGTCAACATCTGATCCAAAGCAGAACTTAAACAGTATGGGAGGAGGTCCCACTCGCTGTGAGACACTCATCTGGAAAATATGTGCTGAGTTGTTGTTTAGGTCTATAGCTCCACAACACAGATGGGGAGATAATCTCAGAAAAACCTTTGTGCGTATAATGCAGACTTATGTATGTTGTTTCAGCTCAAAGAAAGAAACATTTACCCAACGGTCAGTCGGAGTAGTCCTGCTTTCTTTTCATATTGGGATCGTGAGCTGTAAATAAGCAACAATCAGATGTGTTACAAAGCTCCTCCTTGCCAAAGCATACAAAGACGGGCAACTACTGTAATGTATTCACCATGTTTCCAGGAACAGAAAGGGTGTGATTTCTTTTGATAATGTTTTGTGCAAACTGCTCTGCAAGCAGTAGTTGTGGTGATAAATATAGGCCACGTAAATACTCAGCTGTCTTGGTTGGAAGCTGCGAGGGTCAAGTGTTTACACCAAGTGCAGCGGTCTTCTGAGTGACGGGGCCGCATGGAAGAGTCAGGCATAGCTCTGCGACCTGCTGTCACACATAACTGTTGCCACAAGACCTTCCTGCAGCTTCACGTCAGCTCACACAGTCACTCAAGTTACTTTACACTCCCCGGGGATGGGATGCAAAGTCCAAAAAGCAAGTGGTACCACTGGTATTTTTCCTTTATAGGCACTCAAATTACATACCAACCCAGGGATAGGCATTGTATATATGGGGATGGGGAATTGCCAGTGATGTCTTTAACACTTTTATAGATAGACATGTGTCCATATGCTTCTGTTGGTTTATAGCTGAATCAAACATGTAGAGTAAATGTAAATGTCATTTATTTGAATTAGTACATTTAGGCATGACATATATATATATATATATACTTTTAAAACTTTCCCACTGGAATATCTATTATAAAAAAAGTCGAATAGACTTTCACTACTTTGTAATGCAACCCTGCACACTTGCAATTCAATTATGGAGTCTTTCATGGGTGTGTGTTATTTTATCTTGTTTTGTGAGCCCCTAACCTGACAATAAAGTTGTAGTGGGTTTTTTTTTTTTATCTTTGAATGTTGCAAGTTTAGCATTAAAACCTTCCAGGCTCTGTAATAAAATAGAAGCATTGTGTTACAGAGCCAACAACATAATCAAAGTTGTCTTCACTTGTCTTTGCTGATCGGCCTCAGAATGAGGAAGGTTACATTACGTTACGTTAGAGTAGACAAAACTAAAACCTGGGATCGGAGGTCTGGGCCAATCTTAGCTCCCGACAAAATGAATAGACAGCGCACACCAAAGGTATAAAAAGTGTGATCTGTGATGTGCAGAAATGCTGCTATTACAATGTCCTCTCCTGATCTGTGGAAAGATGACGGATTGCCTTATTAGTAACAAGAGAGGCTTTACAGAGTTTGTCAGCTGAGCCTAGCAGGATGAGGACCAGCAACAAGTGGTGCAGCAGTGCGTGTGAGTGTGCTTGCATGTAGCGGCAATGCTTCTATGGATGAATACAGATTAATGTAGGACCATCAGCTTGTCCTCATATTTTCCATTCAAGCTTTGCACTCTAAAGTACAAAAAAGGTAACACACATCTAGTCACATGTGGGAATAAAGCTGCTTGCTACAGATAATGAGCTCAAAGCATCCACTTCACAGTCTAAATAATGCTGAGTGGCTCCACTTAAACTTACACAACAAACCAGATTTAGACGAGGAGCCACTTGGCCTGCTGGTAGTCCTTACACTTTTTAACCCTGGACCTAGAAAAGAAATCACTGACAGATGAGACCATGTTTCCTGCCATTGAAAGAGTTGTCTGGTGTTACAGCAAAGAAGACTGAGGGGTGGATTTCTATTTCCTTGATGAGCTCAAATATATTTTTCTGTCTCCCTTTTGAATGCAAAAGTTGACTATCATACCCTGGCATGTGCCTTCGATACACTGCAAACAGTGGAGCTTGTTGCTAAGTAACAAACTCTGTTTTTTTATGGCCAGTCCCTGTAGTCATTCATAAAAAGCTATTTTTTTGTGTGCCATATTATGTTTGCCCACATCATTAAAAACTTGTAATTTCAAAGAATGGTTCTGTAAACATTGCGATGTTGACTTGGCTTGGAAAAATAGGATTCAGAAATATTGTTAGTGCCTATTATATCGAATTACCCTATGCTATTTCCTAGTAGAGCCATCTGACATCCCCTTTAGCCTATCTTCATGGTTTACAGGGTACATAGGAAAATGATCTACCATCCCAGAATGGGTCATCAAGCTCGATCCGTTATACGATACCATGCAGAACTACATATTTTCACATGAAAGCATTTCACTAATGTCCCATAGTGAGGCTGTATGTGAAAAGGGGATTAGAAACATGCATGTGTCTGGAGACCTCATAGCATAACCAAGATCATTGATGTGCACTTTTTGCAAGAGAGTAGAAGTGACTGATCTGATGTTACACGCATAAATGTTCTCGCTCTCTCTGCACATATGATCATCCGAACGAAAGACATTCTTCCACCTTCAGAAACACGTTACATGTGCAGTGAAGCCTCAGATGTTAAGTGTGAGCCACCCTGTGAGCACTTGATCAACTGCTTTTAACCATGTATACATGTTTAAACCCTGTCAGGAAGTATGAGATAAATCAATTGTAACCAAGATTAGACTGGAAACCAAACCTGTTTTCTTTTCTTTTACACTTGGCATAGTATCAAAGAATATTTGCTCTACTAAACCGGCCTGGGATCATATAAAGCGGCCTGGCTTTATTTGTGCAAATCCCTAAGGTTTAACACTTCGTCTGTTTGAGAATTTATTGAAACGTCTGCTGTAACCATTTTTACTTTCAAAGTCAAACAGCACAACACAGATCAGGGTCTGCATGCCATCACGCAATCATGTTAGTAGTGTTACTATCCTGGTGGTGTCAACCTGTGAGATACTTTTGGAAAAACAATGTGAGATAGATCTGTGTGAAGTGTCAAATGTATGTGCGGCAAAGCTTGATAAAAATAACTTATCTACTTATTAATTACTTTTTTATTTTGTGTTGATGCAGAACAGAGCTAAACTAGAGTGAATATTTTACTCTACAGTTTTTAGGAGGCAACAAATGCACTCTCTTAACCCATCGGCTATCGTCCTGGCAGGGGGCTTTTATTCGGGATTAGCCAGCAGATATCCGGGCAAAGCCTTCCTCTTCCATGTGCTGGGAAATTGTTTACAATCCAGTTGGCAACTTGAGTTGCAAGAATGGAGTTGGAGTTGCGATACGACGTCTACAACTGAAACTTTTCAAATGTCATTTTACGAGCTAGTTTTAATTGAATAAAAAGCAACATTTTCTTCAGACGATAGACAACACACAAACTGTTTACCTGCATTCAACCAAAGTTGGCACAAACTCGAATGGTCAATACTACACAGACTAAAAACAGAAACCAGAACGCTTCCAACAGCAATATCTTGTCCAGTTGTCTTCCGATTCTTCAATCATATGTCTCCAAATGACAATGTTGTTCCGTGTCTGCTGGCTGTGTAAATAAGCATTTGTTTGCTAAGACATCCGCCATAGCAAATTTATATGGGGAAAATATGTCAATGTTGTGATTACAGCTTGTTGTGCTGCCCCCTAGTGGCCAACATGTTAAGTAATGTAGGTGTAACTTTGAACTAAATACTATTTTCTTTCTTTTCACAGAGGAAAACTGCACATACTTCAGACACTTCACTCCGGGCCTGGATACGGAGATATTTGAATATAAAACGCAAAGAGGTATGTTACTTTTATTGGTCCCCCTATCTTGGTTACTTTCATTCCATCCTTTCTAAACATAAAAAGAGGAGAGATTGATTTTGAAAATATGTTCCTTGGAACAGTAGGACATCCCGGTCTTTGTGAAGTTGAACATCAAGTTGGCTGCGTCACATATTCCCAACTGACCCCAATTGGTGCTGATCTGCCCTCTTTGTCTTTTCCCAACCTTTTGTCCAACTGTCCAGAAGTCAAGGGTATAACGTTATGTCTCATCATGCAAAAACAGAGCCCATAATACAATGCATTGGCACTGCATTGCATTTGATATATACTTATTTTTAAAGTGAGAATTTGTGTCAGGAATTATATTGGAAGATGCAAATACTAACGCTTTTTTAAAACACACACATGGTGCCTCAGGAACATCTACAGTACAGTACAGCTGTGTGTGTGAGTGTTTGTTGAAGCCCCCATTCCCTCCATCTTCCATCCCTTCCATCCTCTCTCCAGTGACCCTATTACTGTGACCGTACTGAGCTCAGCCAGCGCATGTTGTATGACAGCCCTGCCATGTAATGTATGTTAGGGGGCCAAGCACATGTGGAACACTGTCACACTCAATTATCGGCGTGTAAATGCGAATAGTCTTGTGCATAAAGTTATACACATCCCTACACCCTAAACTTGAAGATGCTAATGCAAGAATACATAGGTACCCCTCCCCCGTCATCACACACACACGCGCACACACACGCGCACACACACACACACACACACACACACACACACACACACACACACACACGCTGATGGCCCAGCCCTTGAGAGGCACACTGCAAGTTTGCTGGAATGATTTCAGTATTGACTAGTTCCCTGTAGTGTTATTCACTCTTGACTGAGACATTTGGCTATACCATAATCATGTGTAAGATTGAATGAACACGGTAGATGTACATTACCACAGGCACATCCATACAGTAGGACTCTTATCCACCATAAGAAATCAACCCATGTGTATGCTGTGGCCAGAAATGCAGTTTCATCTGTGTGTGTGTGTGTGTGTGTGTGTGTGTGTGTGTGTGTGTGTGTGTGTGTGTGTGTGTGTGTGTGTGTGTGTGTGTGTGTGTGTGTGTAGACAAATCCGGTGACCGCTTTGTGTTTTCCAGCTAGCGGCGCCGCTACCTTTGGCGACTCGTAGTGACTCAGTGTCTGCTAACCATGTTATCTTCCAGCCGAATGCGTCCATGGTTGCTTAGAAGTAACTTACGTAAATGGATGGCGTAGATAACAAACACAGATGAGAATGTATTTAAAATGAATTCAAGTGAATTTGAAGGCTTTTACGAGGAAATACACATCTACTGTTCGTGTCCTCAACAGCTGCCGTCGCTACGCACGGCGCATTTGGCTGAAAGTCACTAGCTAACAGGGTTAGCAGAGACTGAGCCTAATTGTACGTGTTCTGTGTGTAGTAATCCCACAAACATGCACATAAACCTGCAGTATGTATACATGAATATACAATGTATAAACATAGAGAATGCAAACACACATCTACAGACATGAAGAACAAAGCTATATCATTCTGTCTCACAGACATATTAACATAACACACAAACATCATCACATATTCTTCTGTGACTTCAAACCCAAACACCTTTCTGCTTGCACAAATCCTTTTTTATTTCCCTGCTGTAATACAGACTTTTTTATATGTCAATCTCATGCTTCTGAGGAAAAATAAATATTTCATTCATATGACCGAAACACAGGTACCTTTTAATTTTTATTTTGCTCTTGGTGTTGAAAAACTTTGGTGTTTCAGACTGAGCTAGCTGCTCCACAGACGTGCAGTATCTCAGAGAACATAGAGTGTTCAGGGTGCGGCCCATGCTCCCCTGCCACCAGAAGATGAAGGCTCTCTCCCCCAATGGAGTGCCTCTCCCCTGGGCATGGTTCACAGGCGAACAGGCGGCAGATCAAAGGCCTCACATCCTATCCACCTCTCTGATCGGAAAAACAAGCCAGCTGCTGTTCCTATTACATAGACGCCCTATATCTGTAAACAAATTACATTCATACACTATATTTGTATGTTGAATGTAAAGATTATTGCCTTCATAGAAGTCCGGTGATTTGTTACAGTCAACAAATCCCCAAAAAAGCTCAAAACTAACAATGAGTCGATGCTACTGACAAGTATCGGCTGATGCGTCTTATTCCTCTGTGCCGTAGAGCTCCATCGTTGTCAAAACAACTACTAAAAACACATCAGTGAGACACACTGTTGCACCGGGTGACATGTCACTTCATTAACATGAGCGTTGTAGTTTACTTTGAGTCGATGTAAGAACTCACAAAAGTACCAGATGTGCATTATTCCGCAGCTGAAAAATAGTCAAGTTAACTCCTGATTGTGTACCGTTTTCTAGAAACAACAGTGCTTATCAGTTTAAGCATATAACTGAGCATACATTATTTTTTAACCATACATTTGTGACCCATTTTTTGAAAATGTAGGCCTATGTCTTCAGCAGGAACCAAACCAGCTCCCTTACAGCCAAGATGGCGGTGAAGATATCAGAAACTGGGTTTCATTCACCTCGTATCAAGCCTAGCTTTAGTGGCTTATAACATTTCGGGTATGGAATTAATCAGCAGATGCTCCGGTTTATAAAGAGCTCAAACTCTTCTATGGATGTCAGTTTTTTATTCACGACAAAGGGAAAAATGTGGTCTGCAAAAGACTAGTTAAGGCTTGTTTTTAGCCCAGCCTATGGCCTGAAATGCCTTTTACGAATGGAGCAGTTGTTAATCACTTGTGGCCCCAAACAGCTGGTTAAAAGCAGACAGCAGTCAATGACGTCGATTAAAAATAGGTTTTTCAAATATTGTTAATCATTGCAACTACTAGAGGTCTTTGAGCATAAAGTCATAGATTAGCAAAAACAATATTAAGGTGATCGGTCCAGTAGTATGTGAGTTTAGCTGCAGGCAGGCAGACACACACACACACACACACACACACACATTATCTCCAGACAGGTTCACGCCTGGCAAAGATAAAAAAAAGTAATTATCACTCCAATGTATACATATGTAATGATAACATAATATGAAGACAATGATCTTAGAACATTTGATGTCATTGGATCAAAAAGGACATTTATTTATAAACCACATCATGTCAACACTCTTGCTCTCTTTCTTTCCAGAGTACAACATCTCGGCTGCAGCCATCTCCATCTTCAGTCTAGCCTTCATGATCTTGGGCACTCTGTGTTTGATGGGATCATGTACCGGTAAAGGCAAAGGAAGAGACTACCTCCTCAAACCTGCTGGCATGTTTTTCGCATTTGCAGGTGGGCTCAGTTAACCAACATCATTTCAATTTCCCTGCAGCATTTACAGTTCATGGTCACATCACGCATCATGATATGAGAGCTGCACCTAACTCATGTTTACGCATCTCGCTCCTTCCCAGGTCTCTGTGCCTTCATCTCACTGGAGGTGATGCGTCAGTCAGTCAAACGCATGATCGAGAGCGAGGACACAATCTGGATCGAATACTACTACTCCTGGTCCTTCGCTTGTGCCTGCACCGGCTTCGTCCTCCTCTTTCTCACCGGCATCGCCCTCCTGCTCCTCTCCATGCCCCAGATGCCCAGGAATCCATGGGAGACTTGCATGGACGCCGAGCAGGAGCAAGTTGAGTGATAGTTAGACAGACAGATGAATACGTGATATGAGGAAAGTGACAGTGTCTTTTATTTTGAGTACAGATTTGAGGATAGGTTTATTTCAAGAACAAGAGCTGGCCATAAACGGGTAACGTCATGATGACAGAAACTGGTTTGGGTCTGGATGGACAAAAAACGATGGTGGGAAATTGACCTCCCTGCAATTATACAGCAACTTGAATATGGGGCTTTTATCGGAGTTTCGAAAGTTTGCCTTATCCTGTATGCCCACCCAAAGTGTAAAAAATAGCAGTCCTCCTCTTCAGTCTGGTTCATGTTGGAGATCACAGCTCAAATCTGACCTGAGGCCTAAAAGACACCATACTTCTCAAAAAGGGCCGACCTGGGCCCCAACTCTTTTAATGATGGCATATAATTGTTTTAAATGCTTGAAAATAAAAATAAAATGTATCCTGTCACTGTTATGTAACACGGTCTGGTTTGGCCTCACACATGTCATCGTTTTGCCACAACTTTGTTAAAAAGACATCAACATTTTTAGAGTCAATGACATTTTGAGAATATAGTGCATACAGTTGACATATACAGTCATATGTGATTTTATGTACTGCATAATGTTTGATATCTTGTACATATCTAATGTTCATCTGTTGATTTTTGTATGGGATCGCTCAAGGAATCACTTACTTACCAGGAACATCAATTGAAGTGAGAGAAGTCGAGACACATGTATTCAAATGTTAGGTTTCATATATAATATTTCCAAGATTTATTTAGAACCTTTAAAGATGAAGAATGTCCCGTTAAATAAGAACTTCTTGAATAAATGACTGATTTCGAGCAAAGCAGTAGCACAGAGCAGGTTTGTGTGTGTGTGGTAGGCTGAATGCTAAACACCCACACAGTGTGCGTGTTGGAACAGGTTCAGCTCTAGCAGGTGCACATACAATGCCTTTTACTTTTTGTTGACAGCTTCCTAACCACACTGATACAAAAACATCTCTGTTCGTTTGCATCATGACCCTTTTGAAAGATGTGGCAAATTGATATTTGCATCAGTCCATGTAACTACATTTTCTCTGTGTGGAAGAAATGTACAGAGATCATAAAACCCCACACGTGTTCATCCTGTGCAGACAGGGTCAGCTCAGCTCTCTTTGACACTTATTTTAACTGTAAAAAATGACTTGCTGTATTCTTTCAGAATGGATTGTAATTAGCCAGTCGAGACAAAAACACAATATGGGTTCATCAAGGGAGTTATTTCTTATTTACAGCCGTCAATCACAGCATGCATTTCACCTGAAGCTGTCTTCAGTATGAAAGACAGAGCTAGTCGGTCAGTTTTTGCCTTGCAAACTGTACATAAAATACTTTTTTTCATTTGGGATTTAAAAAACAAGGAGCAAATAGAAAATATGGGCTGCTGCTAAAAGGTCAAGTTGTTGCTTTGGTCCAGTTGGGTTTGAGAAGCAGACAAACCGTTATGAGCTGTTTACCCAGCCTTCCCACCAAATACTATACAACTTTTCAAAGGTAGAACACACCACTGTGCAACAGTCAGGGCCCTACAGCCCTCTGTGTGATCTTGAAGTTGTGTTTTACTGTAGCTGTGGGTATTCTGAGACACACGGAAAGTCTGATGTCCCATGCAAAAGTCTCTTTAGTTTCTAATTATATATAAGTTTGACTAAGAAAACAAGAAAAAGAAAAAGAAGAAAACACAAACCTGAATACTAATAGAAGTGGCAATTGCTTAAATTAATTTCTATATTCTTTCATATGTTTTAGTATTTTTCATTGAATGTTGAGTTTTTGAATGCAGTATATTGTGTGTGTGTTTGTTATGTGCTATATCTTCATAACCAAAATTAAATCTTGATAAGCTTGGGAAAACCTTTGTGTAAGATCGCTTTGTGTTTTTTGTTTGTTTCCTTTGCTTTCATGAACCAACGAAAAAAGGCGTGAGGATGAGTGGATGTTGATGCAAGGTGTGCGTGTTGTGTTCAGTGTCTCCCTTCAGATCCTGCAGGGCGGAGACTGTAGCCTATTAGTCCCCCATGATGCACCAGAGGTCTGTGCTACGAAGCGAGTTCGTTATCTTTGTGTTATTAACTAACACTAACAACTGCGATCCCGCTAAACTGTCCTTAGACTGCGGTGATCAACTCAGTAAGTGAAACCAGGGTTTCTCTTTCTCTGGCTATGAGCGCGTTCACATAAAAGGGGCGGGGTTTGCAGCATATGACCATTCACAAACATGGACAGGTGGACTGTCAGCAGTATTTTACAAATGAAGAGTTTATTAACTACTTTAATAGAGAAAACAAGAAGAGGTTTAACACATAAGCCAGGCTTAAAGTAAAACAGTTTAAACTGCCAAATGCAGGAAAGACAGCTGGCAAAACAATCTCCTACTGTGTGAATGTGTAAATGATTAGATATATGATATCACTGCCCATCTAAGGGACGAGCAGGTCCCTATAATGACACGTGTGTCTTCCATTAGACGAAGGTGTATTCAATGTATATATAGAATATAAGATACTTTATTCCTAATTAATTATGTTTGGGGGATAATACTTTAGCTTTATTCTTTCAGCTGTGTAAAACGGACTTGGGAGCAAATCAAAAATAATATATTTAATGATAATAACCCACAGCGTAGGGCGACACTACAGTCTGCACGACTCCGACACTGCAACACAGGGCTCAAGAAGCGGACGCAAAGTGAATATATTATATATAAATAGTATATTATTATTTGATTTGGAATAACATGTTGGAGTCGTGTGCTTAACGAGCCGCAGACTCAATGCATTGCGTTACTTTGCTCAGGGTACTTTTATGTATGCTGTGAGTGTTTAACTCTATTTACTGCTTTGAATTATCTTCTTATATTTATTTCTTATTTGCTCCCAAGTCCGCTACACACCACCGGGGTTGCAGCTGAAAAATAAGACCAAATATTGTCAGACACGCCGTAAAATTAGACCAAAGCAACACATTCATTTAACGGAACACAAATATATAATTATAGTCAGATACACATGTATGGGGCAGTGATAGAAACCTATTCATTTACGCATTCACACAGTTGGAGATTTCTTTGGCAGCTCTTCTTCCTGCATGTCAGTTTACACAGAGTTGCCTGGATTATGATTTTATATATTTTATAACTTCATCGTATTATTTTACGATAATACGATCTACCGCGCACCGAGCTGTGATTGGTCGGTTAGGGTGATCTACCTCGGTAAGAAGTGAACCACTGAAAACCCAGCAGGGTGAACCCTGAAGTTACCAGCTAACCCCACAATCCTGCTTCGTAGTACAGGCCAGTCTAGGATCAGCAGTCCCCCATTTCTTCCTCCTCTCACTCACTGGCACAGTTTCTTGCACTACATTTTATTTTGTTGGTTTCTTTCAGTCGCACACAACAAGGCTACACTTTCATACATCAACTCACTAACACTGCTGACTACGTCAATGAATATGATCTTCCTAGTTCAACTGTGTGCAGTTCCCTTCTTCTGTCATGATTTAAGAGCTGCTGACACTGTAACCATGTTCTAGGTAGATGATGGAAAGCTTTTGAGGTTGAACCAAGCTCGACACTGCATTTGTCATTGTCCCAGTGTTAATGTGGGTTTTCTTCGGAGGCCATAAAGTCTGGTCTTCTTACTGCAAGTGCTGACGAGCCCAGAGCCTTCAGGACTCTCTAGGTGCTTACAGTGACTTCTTCAATCTACGGCAACGCCCCTAATAACTCAATATAGGTACAAAGGATTCTGTATAGTACTGCTGTGTAATGCAGAGGATGATTGAAAAAGAAAAGACAGAACTCGAGCAGTTTCAATAAAAACACTTTAATAGAGAAACAAATAAAAAAGAAAATAAACCTTTGAAACACAGTCTAAATCCTTTATTATAACCACCACCAATTGAAATGAAGAAGAGAAAAACAGATCTATTCATTATTTTTGTACCCACGAGGGAGGAACCAATGGGACTAGGAGGCTGGGAGAACAGGTGTGCCATTGATTCACTGCAGCGAGGGAAGAACAGAGGAGAGCAAACAGATAACAGGACGAGATGTGGCGTTTATAGAAGGCTTAACACAGTGCTCTCTACTGGCTGGGCAAAAGGTTGCTCCCTTTCCATGTGCCACACACAAAAGGCAACACAGAACTTTTTTAAGAAAATAATTCATATGATGATATATGGTTCAATATTGCGTGGTGAAAACATTTAAAATCCAACTTCATTACAAGAGTAAAGAACTTTAGTTTCGTAGTAAAGATCCTGTCAAACTCATTTTGGAAACAAAGACAAAAATGAAGATTTAAAAACAAATCAGCAATGACGAAGATTTGGAAATAAAATCCCTTTAAAAATGTCTTTGGCTCAATCTCTTCTGCTTCGAAAATAAATAAAAGTGAAGAAGCGGTGAAATATTAGTATTGCACAACTTCAGAGATTAGCCAACGACTGCTTTTGGGGGAAATGATTCCCCCCCAAAAAAACACGTCCAAAGCTTTGTAAATCCGACACACACCAGGGAGCAACCTCAGCTTTAGCCCTGCTAAGTAACTGCAGAAAAAAAGAACTTACATGACCATTACATATTTGATTGACATGTTAGTAAAATATTATAATAGTTTTGTTGATAATGTCACAAGTTATTGTACACATCAAATAATATACCAAAATTTGACTCTGTAGGTTGAACATAAGTCTTTTTTTCTTTTTCTTTTTTTTTTTTCATCCACAAATCAATACAAACTGATAAAAACAGGGATAAAAACCAGCCGGGTCACCTCAACATGCATGAAAACAAAAACATCTTCACATAAAAAATACCATGTTGATTGTTTTATAGCGGTGAGAAAACAATACAGGACAAATCCAGCAACATATACTTAAAAATATGTATTGTACAGTGAAAGAAGTCGTCTTATAACAGCTGCAACAGAAACTCTCCTCTTTGTCAAATCAGCCAGACACCATCTTAAGAAAAGAAAATCTAAAAAGTTACAAGATGTTGCAACTACCAACCGGGTTTGTTGTTGTCCATTTCTAGAATTATTAGAATTTTTTTTGTGAATTTGCATAATTAAAAAGGGCATACCTCTTCTTTGAACAGTTTCTACAAAATTGAGGCGCTCCCAAAGTTCTTGTTTGTAAATACCTAGAAAATGCGTATTTACAAGTATGTGTAGTTCTCCGCTAAGTCAAAAAAGTCTGGACCTATGAATTACAATGTCAAAACTTAAAAACATACAAATAAAACCATGAAGCTCTCCGCTGACTGTTAAAAACACATCAAAGTTGGGCGTGGGGTACTAGCTTTCTGAGGGAGTGACATTTTAAGAGATTTAACAGCAACGAACTGTCGTACGCCATGAAACGGCAGGATGATTTCATCACAATTTTAATCAATTTGCAAAGGGGGCAGTGGTATTTTAACAATTAAAAGGAATTACATATAACAGGACCGAGTACTGGACGACTGATTCCAGTATTGCTTTCCTCATAAAAAAAGGAAAAACCTTGGCAGATTTAGTATCAGCATCTTTTTTTTTTATTTGACCTGCAGGGGGCTTCAGTCTGTACGAAGTGAAATTCATGTGTGGCCTCCGTGTGTGTGTGTGTGTGTGTGTGTGTGTGTGTGTGTGTGTGTGTCAACGAACAACAAGCAACTCACTGACTGGAATTCAAACACGAATGTCCCTGTGTTACGTTCATCGTGTGTTTAAGGTTGTGAGAGAAGAAGGTAATGTGGACGTCGCAAATGTAAAGCACGGTCAGAGCTTTTTCAATTCAGTTTAAAGGGAATAAGATTAATCTACCGCTTTAATATTACTATATCAATCGGATCAGACGGGTAAAGTGAATAATGTAATTCTCTGAATGACCAGGAACAACGGACGAGACATTACCGATTCATTCTTATTATGCACAGGCTAAACAACAGACAAACGTCTTTGAACAGCTTATTGTATAGCTACTTTTACGGGTGATACTTTTTTGGTTAAATCTCAAGCAGTGTTAAAAGGGATGGGGGAACCGTTTGCTTTGAATGCCCTGAAATAAGAAAAGAATATTAAAGATTTTTATGGTAAATGATCCAATGTTTTTGGTAGAAAATATTAGCTGATGGGTGAGATACGTGATTATTGTTTATTATGAGGTTTATATTACTCAGAAATTAAAAGATTGTCTTACAGAAAAAAATGACAAATGATCTTTGGGCAATCTGTGTTGCATCTAAAAAAGAAAAAAGGCATCTAGAAACTGGGAGAAGTCCGAGAGACCAACAGTATTTTAAGAGCACAGTATGTTGTTTGCTACGGTGACAAGATCCAGGCAATTTCTAAATCAAAGAAAAAGCCACAAGTGTGTGCATCATTAATGTGTATTTTCAAATGTATTACTATGAATCTATTCTATTTACTTCAGATTTAACCAAAAATGCATTTAGCATGTTCCGAAAACGTCTGACTGGCAGTGTTGATCACACCCTCAGTTTCAACTTACCCATCAAGACACCACTCTGACCTCACCACCCTCTTCACTTTCACAAACCTTCAGAGTACTGCAACCTTTTCAAAAAAAGCTCAATGTCAATTAGTGACAAAAAACACATTTCATATCTCCAGCAGATATTGAAACAATTTCCACGGTGAAGATTTGTTGACACAAAAGAAATAAAATGAAATAAAATGACTGAGCATCGGCCACAAGCGAAGCAGTTTGGGATAATCTTATCATAGAAAGTGATGTCTGGTGTTCTCTGATCCTTAAAACAAACAAAGGAGGAATGACGTGGTTGTTGCTATTCTGACATTTTTACACTGCATCTATTGTTGCTGATGAGACATTGGTGAAAAGTAAAATATGCAATCAATATTTGTATTGTTATTTTTCAGAAAACAAATCACATGTACTACTAAATCACTGAAGATAATTCCCAGCTATTCCCAGGATGTCTAAGAATTAAGGATCAGAAGCCAACAAACAGAAAATAATTCATAATGCAAATGCTAGCATGATACAGGAATTTAAGGACATGTCTGTGGCATACAATTCAGTCTTTTATTTTCTTTATATTTACAGATTAGAGGAAAATTTATCTACTTCTATACACTGTTCCATGTAGTTTCTGTCAGTTGACCACTTAGCTTTTGTCTGTTACCACAACTACAGTAGTATGAAAATCAAGACGCAACGTCCACTCAAAACTGAGGAATACAAAATGATAAAAACGTCAACATACTTATTTAGTAACCAACAAAACCAACTTCAATAAGGAAAAATATGCAGGTAGCTAAGTGGTCAACCAAATCTCGCCTTTTTAATTTTTTTACTTTTTTTGTTTTTATAACTTTTTTTTTGCATTACGTACATATACAAGTGTAGATAATATAAGTATATATTCATATATACATAATGAGTATGTATATATACCAGTAATGCATTCATTATATATACTTATTTTCTTCACAGATATGTGAAACAGGAGAAAAAATTACTGTTACAAATAAAAAGATAAAATGAAACAAAATGCAGAAAAAAACCTAAAGATAGAAACAATTTGTAAATGCACTTTGCACTATTTGTTTTTTTGTGTTTTTAGAAAATGTTTTCCGTTTTTTTTTTTTTTTTTTTTTATATTTCATCACTTATTATGTGGGAGGGGTGACACTCATTTAAAGTAGGAATAGTACCCATTGCTACCATTTGAACTTCCTATACTCAGCTCTTGTAGGAGGGAGAGAGGGTCGCTGTTCTTTTTGACCTGTTCAGGGCGAACAGCTCGGGGTTTGGGTGGAGCGCGGAGGGCGCTGGCATAGGACATGGTTGGTGGTTTGCTTAAATTTGGAGCCCCCTGGCTGGCTTCTGTAGGAGCCTGTGGTGGTGGCGGTGGCGGAGGCTGCTGCTGCTGCTGCTGCTGCTGCTGCGGCGGCGGCAGCGGCTGCGGCGGCTGCTGCTGCTGTTGCGGCGGTGGCGGCTGCTGCTGCTGCTGCTGCTGCTGCTGCTGCTGCTGCTGCTGCTGTTGCTGTTGCTGCGGCTGCTTGTTATTAGGCATGAGAGGAGGAAACTGTCCAAGGTGCTGAAGGGAGTTGAGGGGGTGTGGGTGTGTCTGCTGTGCTCCTGTGGCCTCGGCCTTCACCTGCTCCTCCGTCTGACGAAGGGCCTTGGAAGCTGCCGGACACAGAAGAAAGACAAGAGTAGAAGATAGGAAAGGTGCCCCAAAAAGATAAAAGGTAAATTAGACTTGCATGGAACATAAATAAATAGATCTCAAAACTAACAAAACAGCTTGCTGTAAAATAACATAATGCAAAATCATATTTGCCAAAACTTACCCAGTAGGTCCCGGTGCTGAGCGAGTGTGCCGGCTCCGTTACATGGAATGTTCTGGAACGGACCGGGACCCCCACCATTGCTGGGCCAGACGTCATGCGAGGGGTAACCGTAGGGGGCATGTGGGTGCTGATGATGCTGTATGTGCGGATGCGGGTGATCCTGGGGGTCTGACGTACAGGGCTGGGACTGCTGGGACAGGGCATTGTGGGCGTTGGCTGGAGACGAGTCATCTGGGTAGGTAGAGGATATGCGGCGCTGATAGAGAGGCCGGCCTGGACCCCTGGGTTCATACTGCACAGACAGAAAAGATGGATAAGGAAGAGAAAAAGGTGAGATATTAAGTCAGACAGAATGGTGACCTTGAAAATAAAAGTGTCTTACAGCTCTCAGGAACTAGTGGTCCATACACAACAAGCACACCAGCAGTTCAGTGATGGAGGCATAAATAAAAGACCATTGCTGTGCACAAAGCACCTCGTTATATAAAGATCAAAGTACCACAGCATTTATATAACTAGTACAAGGGCATTTATCAAATCATACTTTCCACAAACAAATATAAAACAGAGATAAGATTAAGCAAATCAAACAACTTTATGTTGTACATACATGTAATACAGCACCTGAGCTACACATCTTAATATTCACTCTGCATCTGAGTATTTGAGAAAAACCAGACTCGGCTAATCCCATTATAATATTTACAAGTGCACCAGTGTGGACAATAATTGAAACCATTTGGGATGGTAGACAGGTGCCGCCACATTCCCCCCCTTTACAGAAATTGTCAGACAGGTAGAAAGTGACAAAGAGTGATAAAACACGACGCATTTTGAAGCAGACATTTATATTTGAACATTCAGTGCTGTGAAATAAAAGAGACCACTATCACTTTTGCAGTGAATTCTACATGTGAGTGCTGAACAAGGTGGCCACATCCTTTGTGAACCATAAAACACTAAGCAGGATGTTATTAGATGTACTTGTAGATGTACAATGTAAAAAGATGATTATTCTTTATATTATATGATAGCATATTCCTGAAGTAGTTTTAGTCTGCACTGAAGCCAGTGTCCCCTTAGACCTTTTATTTTAGAGATGTTAGAGATTGAGGATACTTTGATAGAGGATATTTGGATATGGACCCGAATAATAATCCAAATACATGAATAGACTTACCTCATCTACATTGTGAATGGCTGTGGCTGCTGATGTTCTGGGGGACAGTGGGTGGTAGGACTCCTGGTCTGGACCTTGACCTTGTTGGTGGTGTTGCTGCTGCTGCTGTTGTTGCTGCTGCTGTTGCTGTTGTTGTTGTTGTTGTTGTTGCTGCTGCTGCTGCTGTTGTTGTTGTTGTTGCTGCTGTTGTTGTTGTTGTTGTTGTTGCTGCTGCTGCTGCTGCTGCTGCTGTTGTTGTTGTTGTTGTTGTTGTTGTTGTTGCTGCTGCTGCTGCTGCTGCTGTTGTTGCTGGTGCTGATGGTGAAGTTGCATCAGGTGAACTTGCTCCTGCCTGCTGGGGTGAGCCATGATGGGCATTCCATAAGGAAGACCGTGGCCCTGGTTCCCTAACAGGTGGTTCTGCTGTGGTGGGCTCGCTGACGCAGCTCCACCATGAGGCCACTGGGCCTCTTGCAGAAGGTATTTCACTTGTGAGGAAGGGGGACTGGCAGAGTGGGCTGGTGGCTGATGTGGGTAGCTACCAGTATTATACAGGGGGTTCCCCGGGTGCTGCTGCTGCAGAGCTGGGTTGTTGAGAAGGTTATCGTTGAGGAGATCGCGGCCTGCGTCATGGGAGTAAGGTCCTGATGGGAAAGGGCCGGCATGATTGGAGGTTGTGGCTAATGAGGATGAAGGGTCACCTGAGGAACGGGACTGGGACTGGCGGTACTGGAGGAGACGAGATTGAGGTGGGGGCTGCATCTCAGCTGCATCCCTCGGTTCAGGCTGTTCCTGTGAGGGCATCTCTCTCAAGAGGCCCGGGTACCTGGGAATTGAAAATGTATTTCTTTAAATCTGAACTCAGTATCAGGTTTGTAAGAGGCAGCAAGGACAAAGAAAACTATTTGGGCACAACAATAACAAGGGTTAATAATAACTATGGGGCAGCAAACAAAAACAACAAACAGCAATAGTTACGGTGTAGATCCAATTTTAAGCAGTTATCTTCTTTTAGTTACTCTACTAGTTAGTCTACTGTACACTAAATATAAAATCTTACATAACACGGTCACTGACAGTTCAATAGAAAAACTATTTTCTTTAGTAACAATTTACCAGACCATCAAAAATGACAAGTAAAACAAACGGGTGATTAGTGTTACCTGGTGAAAGGTGGCCCAGTAGTAGCAGAAGTAACAGCTTCATCCTCCATATTGGCACCAAGGCCCCAACCAGCTGCCCGGAGCAGCTGATGGGGGAAGCGAGCCATGCCAGGCTGAGCAAGGTGGGCGAGCTGTTGGGGCAGAGGGTAGGCAACGCCGCCCTGGAGAAAGGGGCCTGCCGCCTCGCCCCACTGGCCCAGTCGGGCCGCCTGCTGCTGCTGGCTCAGGGCCTCTAGAGCCAAGGGACCCTGGAGGTCTAAAAAGGGGAACCATGTGATTAGTTTGATAGTCACTGGCGTTATTATGAATCTATGGTCTAATGTAGTGTACAGTTAAGTTTAGGATCTCTTTAAACCGTTTCAATACAAGAAAGGAAATAAATATAATTGCTTTCATTTTCTTTTATATGATAGAAAAGCATTTGATTCTTTATGATAATAAGCCAACAGAGTTTATATGTTAAGTCAACTCAGATTTCAGCCAACCAGCATTTATTTGCAAATGTATATCATCACAGAGACCATAACTCTTATTCTGAGAAAAAACAAAACAAAGAATAATGAAAAAAGGCACCATAATTTAGGAGCATTACTTTTACTCATTATTGCCTTTTAGGTTAATGTATTGTGCTATTCAATCTATTATTATTCTTATTATAGACAATAAATGGAAGAAAACAGTGTAGTGTGTAATAAACACTAGCTTTAGTCCCACAGACCAAATACCAAAGGGCATCTGGACTAACTTTTAAGAGTGGGTGGAGGCAGCTGTTTATTAGCCTCCCAGAAATCAAATGATCTTGTAAAATAAGTCAGACTTTCAGGATAGGAACTCATTTCAAACTAAGTATAAAAGAAATTGACCTCTTTTTTAAAATATGTTTGAATTACTTTGTGCAAGTCAAGACTAAACAGCAATCAGTAAGCTGGTTTAACAACAGAAGTGAAATCTTCTGCATTAATAAAATAAAAATAAATCCAAATAAAAATAAATAAATTAACATTTCACATTCTAACTTTAAGGATTTTCCTAATGAAAAACAAATATGATGCTCCACTTACCCAAACTATCTCCCAGGCTTCCATCCTGTCCGTCCTCCCCAAAGCTGTTGACCCTGTTATGCTGCGACATGCCAGGGTGGTGGCCCCCTGGGTGGCCCATTGGAGTCCTGATGGAGCTACTCATCTCCTCCACCCCTCCAGGCTCCGATCCATCCAAAGTGGGAGACTGGACAGCCCTGTGAGGGGGTATGGGGCCACTGAAGAATGAAGCGTTGTGGCTACCACCAGCGTAGGCAGGGCTGAGCTGTTGCTGTTGACTCTGTGGGCCCATCCCTGGGTGTTGAGGCTGGCTGACCCGATAAGGAAGCCTGGAGACTGGATACTGTGGGGGGAAGGCTCTTCCACTCGCAGGATGTGGAGGAAAAGCTGGGTTGGGTGGTGCTAGGTGATAGTTGAGGGGTCTTTGTGCAGCTGAGGGATCTTTTCGATGGAGCAGCGCGTTGGGAAATCCACCTAGCCCGTCTGACTGGGAGTCTAGACTTCGACTGTCTAAATCTCCCTGTATCAAAACATTAACACCATGAGCAAAGACTTGTGGCTCTACATGAAATAGACAAGTTGCTTATGGTTAAACAATAAGAAATGAAACATAAATGTCAACAACTTGCCTGTTTTTCCTTCATGTCTGCGGTTTTCCTCTCTGGTGTGTGAAGACGGCTCTGTTCTGACTTTGGACATCCTTCTAATTTCCCTGAGAAGAAATCAAAAACAAACATATTGTCATATGCTTGGCAGAAAAATTACTGTAATTTGTGAATTTTGGCAGTTTCTTGATTTAGAAATTAAAAACAAGGCGCACCATTTCTGATGGGGTCTGCCTGTAGCTCTTTGTCAGGGCTGGGCTGGCCCATCCCGAGAGGAGAGGGGTGCCCAACCCCACTGTAAGGGATGGGGGAGCCTCGATTCTGGGCCTGCAACAGATTGAAGTTGTAGGCCATGGCTGCCGGGTGGTTCATGATACGAGGATCCACAGCAAAGCGATTCTGGTAACCTGGCCAAGGCAACTACAAAAATAAAAACACAGATTGACGGATTATTGATCAGGACGCCATGACAGAGGAAAGGGAGGTAAACACATACTGTGGATTATGGACAGCACATTACCAATAATGGTCATAAAAAAGAGAAAACATATAAAACCAAATACCTGAGATTTAGTTTTTTCATAACCCTTTAAAAAAATATTTTTTTATGCGGTATACTAATGGTGAGAAAAGAAGAGAATCTCAAACCATAAGTGGAGCTTTTAAAATATTTAGATTGTCCTATGAGAGCAAACCTATGAGATATTATTTTGAACACAGCCACTTCTTACACTTCTGCCTTTTGTTCACACAAATGAAAGTACAGTACACCCGCCAATTATAAATCTGAGGAAAATACAGTAATTGCTTGATCTGATATTTATCAACCTGGGCTGGCAACTTTGTGTGAGAAAAAAAAGATTTTCACATATTGCTAAATAAATGTGACTTCACAAACTGCTCATATGTTACACATTTTCTTAGGAGGTGTAATCTCAAACTTAAATATTTTTCCAAAAAAACAAAAACAATTTGATACATTTGTAGTTTTTCTAAATAAATAAATACAACTCTGTTCTTTGTATGTTGCACTTTTGTTTGAAGTTAATGTACTTGCAAGATTCTTGCTGTTCGAAGTTGTATCCTCATGATTGTTTGCACTTATTGTAAGTCGCTTTGGACAAAAGCGTCAGCTAAATGAACTGTAATGTAATTTAAAATATAGGACTTTGGCATGAATTTCACATTGGCACCCATTGGCTATATACACATTCTTACATATGCTGTCAATTTAGTTTTACTAAAAGCAGGAAACTTACAGGCAGGGGCATGGACATGACCATGTTTCCACCATACACCGCTGGGACGTAGAGGATACTGGCACCTGTGTGAGGATCTATCCTCTGCACAGGACTTGGTGACTTGCCAATGCCAGCTGGTGTGCCACCCAAGGGTGGTGTGAATGCCCGAATAGGGTTTCCCATCAACACGGCTGGGTTGGGTTGCGCTGCAATGAGAGACGATGGCATGTTAATACAAGTAAACACAAATGGTTCTTAACCTTAATGTGACGACACACTGATAGTATGCAACACAACAGCCCGAGGCATAGCTTAAAACATGTTAGCTAATAACCTGTATGACTAACTGAGAGGACGACAACATTTGAATAGCTAATAGCAATCATGTATTAAAGGCAGAAGTGATTTGCGCAGATTTCATTTGATTTTATTCCTTCAGTTTAGGCTAATGTAGCTGGCTGACAATTTGCAGCGGCTGAAAAAACTGATTGTCTTCCTGCAGTAAACCTCGTATTAACAAGTCCTTGCTGTGTTGTTCAAGGCTGCATCACACTGATGGCTTTCAATAGCCTCAGGCCTTCATGCATCCATCTGGGCTGCTGCATTAGACTGGATCATATCAAGCTGTGGAGATGTGAGCTTGTTTGTGTGTAGGGAGACAGAGTAAAAGGGAACCATGGAAACCTGAACAGAATATAAAAAGATAAAATGATAGGGACATAAATACTATGTGGATGGAATATATTTCTGTACATGCTTGTATGTGTAGACATTGTTATTGTTATACCCGAGACAATTTCAAGTTTTAAATTACTGCTATAAGGACACTGACTTTTTGATGTGGCGTTTATCAATGTTGTACTATTCCTTAGTAGTATAACCCTTTCTGGGATAAGTCAAATTTGACTTGCATTTGATTCCTTTTTCCTTTATCTACATCAAGGCAAGTGAACAGTCTCAGGAATCCTAAATGAGCTACAACATATAAACCTTAAAAGGTCCCATGAAATTGCTTTGATTGTCTATGGTTCTACTTCTGCCCCATACGAGTGCAGGATGAATTACTGACAGAAAACTGAAAGCCAGAGAAAAAGTCTGGATTTCAGACACAAAAAAGGAAGAAAAAGTGCACGTTTGACATTTTTCAAACGACAGTAAGACATAACCAGGAGCACAGTGTAAAAGTATAAGAAAGGCATTTTTCATAAAATGTTTCCCTTTAATATTTGGATAATCAACAGTTGTAAACATGGTCAGTAAGGATTCACTCACCATATCCTTCAGGGGGAAGGTGCTCCGTGTGGTTTGGATGTTTCCCCTGTAAGACAAATAAATCATTAGAAAGTCATGAAGCACGACTAAGAGTTCATTGAGGCCAAATGGAGAAGAAAAGTGTCGAAGAGTGAGGGTGTACACCAGGGGGATTCAACTAAATTTCTAAGAGGTCCAGTTAGAGAAAATTTCCACGAGCAAAGGTCCGGAGCATCATAATGTCTAACTTGCGTTATGAATTAGTGTGAGATATATTGAAGCAGCCTAGTAGCTGTATCAACGTCAAATCTAATAAAGAAAGTACAATTTAAAAACATTTAGACAATATTTATTGGGCTCTGAGTGCTTATTTTCTGTGCCCTCAGTTCAGACTTGAGTGGGTATGTTTGGTCAAAAACGTTGTGCTTTGTCTCATAGTGGCGTTTCACATCACCACTGTTAATGAGCACCACGGTCTCTGGAGCACAACACCAGCGTCTCATATGCTCAGTGAGAAGGATGAACATGAATGAGTCCATCCTGGGTTGAAAGCTCTGTTGACTTTTCTCTTCTTGGAGAGCGCCATGAGTAGTTATTGTTTTCTCCCTCTCTGACGCTCACTCGTCTCTTCGTCAGTGTTTCTCTCCCTTTCTCCGTCTTCTCTCCCTGTATCGCTAACTCGTCTTTCCGTCTGTCTCTCGCCTCTCATCTGTCTGTATTCAGAGTCGCAATGTTTGCCGCCTGGAATGCACAGATATGATTGGCTGCGTAGCATCACGTGGGATGGCTTAACTCGCATGTAATTGGTCTGTGAGTTTCCTGAACCGCTAAACCAGTGCCGTATAAACGGTGAAAGCTGCGCCGGTTAAAATAGAAGCGCCCCGTCAAAATTGAAAATCCCTTTATAATTTATTGATTGTAGGTCCGGGTCCGGAGAGGTCGGCGTCTGGGTCCGGACTCGGACCGCCAGTTAGTGACCCCTGGTGTACACCATTTAAAGCAATTTTAAAGCAATATAGGAGCTGGGCATACACATGTTGCAGTACAGTCCTGACTGTCCTACATCTGTCACAGCTGCTACAGGAGCAACACTTCATGAGGAATGAGTAAGAAATGAAGCTGGCTAGCAGAGCATGAATCAATGAAATAATCCACAATATTAATGTGAGATGCAGACCTCGTCTGCTCTTATAGAACTGGCTACAGTAAAGCTTGTGGTTTTGTTGCAGAGAGGCACTTTGTATTTAGAATTATCCAAATTAAAAATATCAATTTTGTGGAATCACAGCTGGCTTATTTTTTGTAATGGCAGATTAAACAATATGTGATAAGCAGTGTTTCCCCTAAAAAATTGAAAGACGGGGCTTCGCTCCCGACACACACACACACACACACACACACACGTACGCACACACTTACAGTCAGAGCGGAGGATAGGAGGGAACTAAATAGAATCTGTGTCACGCGCATCCTACATTCCACAAGATCCACTGTTGTTATGCTGATATCATATAAAGATATCATTTATCTTTCAGGTAAGAGACAAGTCATATTACTAGAAAAACAGTGATTCTGTTCAAGTCTTATGAAGTCCATAAACAACATTTGTTTACTACTACGACCACATTTTCAAGTATTTCAGCAAGTAGTTATGAACAGAAGATGGAAAATAATTAACTTGAACACTTGACATTATAATACAATCCATTATAACACAAACCACAAACAAAAAGGATGACAACAGGACAATGTTGTAATATGTTCCTTGTATTTTGCAAATCCTTTATAAAACCAGAGAGGCAGCTCTGCCTACCTGCTATTTTAGGGCGTAACATTAACTAAGCAACGCCATACACACCAGACTGAAGATGGTGCCCATAGTCTAGCACAGAAGCCATTTGCTCTAGTCATAGATGCGCTGCAGCAACATTTCCTCTGCAAAGTACGAGATGAACAGTGGCAAAAACAAGGATGTTGCTAAACATTTGTCTTGAATGATTAATTTTCTGAAACAGTGGGGATCTGCTGATAATAAAAAGCACTGCTTAGTGGATCTTAAAAAGAAGACTGTATTACAAATAGTGATACGTTAAGAAAACAAAAACATATTTGTTTTAAAAAAGTAGAAATTGTACTAAATCCTCCTTCCAGATTTCAAAATGAGTGTCAGTCTTGCACAGTTGCACCAAAACACCATCTGCGTCAGAAAACAGCACTTCACAATATGAAGTCAACTGAAGCATATATTTCTGGTAAAATGGACGCCAAACATTAAACATGCTTTCTGATTAAATGAATGTTTTACAAGTAATTGCAACTACAAATCGTAGTGTTTTCTCTGCCCTCAGGCAAGTAGTTTTGATCGTTTATCACATTGAGTGACAATGATCAACTGTTTCTTCAAATTCAATTATTGACTGCCGTAATTTCCGGACTATAAGCTGCAACTTTTTCCCCATTTTTCGACCCTGCGGCTTATATAACGGTGCGGCTAATCTATGGATTTTTACAGCTAACGGCCACTAGGGGAATTCCTAAATCTATGGGTTTTACAGGTTACAGTCCACCGGATGCCGGGAAAGAGCGCGCAAAAGTAAAAGTGGAACCGTGAGTGGTACGAGAGACAGACGGACATTACGAGAGCGAGACAGTTTGTGAGACACCCTCATTATGGAAAAAAAAAACGTAGAAATGCATATGATGCAGCTTTTAAGTTAAAGGCAGTAAATCTGGCAGTAAACGAAGGAAATAGAGCTGCTGCACGTACCCTTGGCATCAATGAGGCAATGGTGAGATGTTGGAGACGCCAGCGGGAAGAACTGTCTCAATGCAAAAAGTCAAAAAAAGCTTTCAGAGGTAACAAAAGCAGATGGCCCGAACTTGAAGACTTTCTTGAAGATTGGGTGAACACACAGAGAACAGACGGCCGAGGTGTTTCCACCGTGCAGATCCGACTGAAGGCCAAAACAGTCCCCACCGAAATGAAAATTGAAAATTGGTGGACCATCCTGGTGTTTCAGATTTATGAGGCGAAAGGGACTGTCCATCAGGGCGCAGACGACTGTGTCAGCAACTCCCTTCCGACTACCAGGAAAAAATAACAAACTTCGGCGAATTCACACAAAGAAAGATAAAGGAATATTCCATCGGACCGGACCAGATCATAAATATGGATGAAGTGCCTTTGACGTTTGACCTGCCTCTCACTAGGACAGTTAAGAAAGGTGAATCATCCATCACGTTGAGAACCACTGGTCACGAGAGAATGAATTTCACTTGTGTTCTTGGCTGCACAGGATCTGGATTAAAGCTTCCGCCAATGGTGATTTTTAAGCGGATTACAATGCCAAAAGAAAAGATCCCAAACGGCATATCCTTTAAAGTCAACAAGAAAGGGTGGATGATGGAAAGCGTAATGAAGGAGTGGCTGAATGAGTGCTACGTCAAGCGCCCTGGAGGATACTTTCGCCAAGAAAAAGCTTTGCTCGTTTTGGACAGCATGAGGGCCCATATAACGGATTCAGTTAAAGCAGCCATCAAGAGCACAAACTCCATTCCAGTTGTGATTCCTGGGGGCACAACGAAGCATCTGCAGCCACTCGACATCAGTGTCAATCGTGCGTTCAAAGTGGCACTACGCGCTCAGTGGGAGGCGTGGATGACTAGTGGCGATAAATCATTCACCAAAACTGGTCGCATGCGAAAAGCAACTTTCGCTCAAGTTTGCGAGTGGATCCTGACAGCGTGGAGGAGTGTTAAAACATCCACGATCACCAACGGGTTCCGAAAGGCTGGAATGCTGCGTGATGAAGAGGAGGACGCCACCACAGCTGAGGCCTTTCAGAGGCTGTTCGATTCCGACAGTGACGAAGAGGAGTTTGTTGGTTTTGATAGCGACATCGAAAGAGAGAGGAGAGTGGCTGACGAAGCCACCCTGAGCCTGTTCGTTTCCGACACTGAAGATGAGGACTTTGGTGGTTTTAGTACGCAGGAAGAAGACGAAGATGAGGATTAATGAATCCCCTCTGTGCACGAACCCTTACATATGGTAATTAAATATTAAAAAAACTTGCGGCTTATAGTCCAGTGCGGCTTATATATGTACAAATCAGTCAATTTAGCTTCTGCGGCTTATAGTCAGGTGCGTCTTATAGTCCGAAAATTACGGTATTTATTTTGTGCTCAGTTATGGTGAGGCATTAGTGTAATATAACATCAGCGACAGTCGCATTGAAGCAACCCAACACAGGTTTTAATAGATACTATGGTGAACTAATTAATCTATTATTAAATGACATTTGCATGGATTGTTTTCCATCCACTATGTACAGTGGTGCCAGAAAGGACTGACATTTAAATTAGCAACATGCTGTATATGCTAAAGGAAACAATATATTACATACTGGTAGCACCACATCTGTGAGTGCTACAAAGAATGACTGTGAAAAGAGAGAGGAACTGTGTGTGCGTCTTTTAATCCAGCTGATGCTGCGGAGCTGCGGCTCATTAGGCCCAGTGGGTGACGGCAGCAGGTTGGCAGCTGTGGTGATTTCGTTAACCTTTACCTCGGGGCAGGCAGGAAGGACAGACCGACACACAAAGACATTTCGAAACCTGCGATGCTAATTTATGCATGTTGTTTTTCTGGGGTCAAAATGAACGGCCAAAAAGAAATTTCCTGTGACGGAGGCATTTTGATAGATCTGTGCTTTGTGCCCGCATGTTCAAAGCTTTTATCCTTTTATCCTCTCTAAAAGCAAGAAGCACTCAATGTATTTCGGATCATTTCTTTACTATTTCCACAAACCAATAAGTGGTTACCCAAAACATAACATTAACATAGAAAACACTAAACCATTTGAGATTTTCAAATCATACTCTGCCCCACCTGATTTTCTTCATTTCTGCCTCCCTACTCTGTTTCTCTCTCTCTCTCTCTCTATTCCCTCCCTGTGAAAACGCCACATTTTTCAGGATTTACAGAAGAAAAATTGTGGAAGCATCCAAAATATATATAATTTATACATCTCTAAGATTTGGGGTCAGGATTTGTAATGCCCATATTAGAATATTGTTATTCCCTCCAATAAAACGTCCCTCGACCGAAACAACTCACCTTTGGGGGTGACTGCTGCTGTTGCTGCTGCTGTTGCTGCTGCTGCTGCTGCTGCTGCTTGTTGTTGTTGTTGCTGCTGCTGCTGCTGCTGCTGCTGCTGTTGCTGCTGTTGCTGCTGCCCCTGCTTGTTGGAGACGGGCTGTGCATGCTGAGGATGTGGATGATGGTGGGGGTGGAGGGCCTGCGAAGAAGAGTGGTGCCCTTGCAGTGGCCTGAGGGCGCGGGGGATGAACTCTGGGGCCAATGGGTTGAGGACGTAGGTCTTCTTGAGCTCCAGGGCCTCCAGCTGGGACTTGATCTGCTCAAAGGTGATGCCATGTAGGCTCGAGTTTTCGTGGCAGATGGAGACAAAGTGCTCCCAGAATTTCCTGGAAATGGACGGAAACGACAGACGGAGATTACGTTTTATTTCTATTCTCCTTTATCTCTCCTTGTTTGGGTTGAGTGTTTCAAGGATCATCATGTTGATGTTTTTCCTACTGGCAGTGTAACAAATTACTCCTTGGGGGCTGAATAAATAAAAATAAGAAATCAAGTCTGTTAAAAGCAAATGTGGAAAAAGCATGTGTAAAGCAGGTGTTAAGAGGAGAGGGAAAGGGATGAAAAGGAAAATCAGCAAAATGATGAAGCACACCAAAGGGGAAGAACATTAAAGCTGGGAGTAGCAGGAACGCAGGAATGAGAAGAACAAAGAGCACAGTAATCTCTCAGTAAACTGTCTGCAAAATCTGTCAGCTGTGGCGAATATAATCATGAGAACAGTCAAATAATTCTCGCTGGAACTAGATATGTGAACATTTAAATAATTAACTCATGTTTAAAGGAACAATTGACTTTCTTATTCGACCTCATAATGGTCCTCATAGTGGAGTAGTCACATAAGAGGGTGAAAAACCCACTATATAAGTGTGCTAATCGTTATCATTGGTAAGACAAATGAGGGCATGCTAAATTATTTTTAGTTGTAAAACTTCAATTATAGTGGGGGTACAGGTATTTTGGGTTTCAATAGTAAGCCAATGACAAACCCCCTCATAACTACAGTATATGCAACTATGTTGACAACCCAAAGCTCAATAAAGCAGGGACATAAACTGGTCAAACACTTCAATAACTGCTTTACATCCTATATCCAATGGATTTTATTCCCAGTGCCATTATTTACCTGCAGCGCCCAACAGAGCACAGTGCAATGGGGTCTCCCACAACTGCAACCAGGGACTGGGCTCTGGTGATGGCCGTGTTGAGTAGCTTGTAGTTGGAGAGGAATCCATAGTCCAGGTCCTCTGTTGAGTCCTCGACTAGCTGCTCTTTACGCTTGATGGCCGTCTGCTTATGTTTGCACGTATGCCGCGTCCGCACCGTGCTGAGGAACAGCACCCGGAACTGTTTACCTGCAAAAACAATGTTCTTATTAAGAAGTTTCTAAACCCTGAAAAGCGCTATACAAGCTAAACATATTAGAAAAGCAAAGACCATCTTATAAATACATTTTTCTATTTCACTTATTTAGAAACCCAGGAGAGATCATGGTTGACCAATTTTGAAGCGCGTTATTCCCTTACAAAGATATAAGCAATGAATAAAAACTGTTGGAGGAACTCGATTTCTCCCTTAGCGTCCATGACATGTCTCAAGTATTGCTACAAATAAAAAAGGAGCCAAATCACTATAACTCTACATTGAAAAAAAAAATTGGACCTCGTAATAATTTAATCTTCGAATGACTCCAGAGGCTAAGTGCACGCAAATGTGTCCACATGTTTCATGTGTGATTAATGAGGGAGTTAATGACCTGTGGAAAGCAGCTGGATGCAATACAAGAGGGAGCGGCATGAGACTGAAGCAGACGAGAAATCGGGGGAGAAACCCCAACTCATATTCTCCTTTTTTTTTTTATATACATACATACATACATACATACATACATACATACATACATACATATACACACACACACACACACACACACACACACATATATATATATATACATATACATATATACATATATATATATACACACACACACACACATATACTAGATGATATGAAGGGCAATATGAACACTGATAACTGCAGTGGATAAAAGTAAGGAAGGGTAATCTAGCTCTCATTTTAACCATCATTTTTGCATGAAGATGGAAGCTAATATCATCAAGCGTCGTGGTGAAATATTAATCAGGAACTTGGGGATTAACACTTTTGGATTTGTTTGTCTGTAACAACTGTGGTTTCTTATGTATTGCCTGAGCATAGCTGCTTTCTTCCACTTCCACTTTTCATTGAATGATTATGAGACACCATCAAATTACCAGATAAACCCCCCCAAAATACTAGAGCCTTAAATAATGCAATTCTTTATTATTGGTACAAAGCATGAGCATGTTGATAAATACTTTGTCCTCACCTTGGACATTGAGCACTCTCTCCACGCTGACCTCATGCATTCTCTTCTTTCGGAGCTCAGCACGAATGCGGAACACCTGGTCAGCGTATGGTGACACCACTCCAATGCTGCCGTCGTCCAGCTTGCCCCAGGACACTGGCCACTTCTTGCGCAACTCCTCGACCCGCTCCACAATCTCAAATACCTGAGGAGATGGAGGAGCAACATGAGAGAAAGAGGAGACAACAAGGCTCAGTTCCATGCTTTCTTCACATAAACATTCATAGGGAAAGAAAACTGTGGAAAGTCAGAGACGAAGGGATATTTCCACCAGAGTAAAAAGGAAATAGTAGGGGACAAATATTTGAAGAATAAAGGAGGCTTTATGTGCTGCTTTATTGTACAGAGGATCTATTCAACACACAAAATAAGAAGCTATGGCTTGATGAAAATAGACGTGTTGTGGGAAATAAAGGCTTTAAGTTAGCCAGAAAAGCAAGATATTTCAGATCAGGGCTATATCATCATGCATTGCTAAATTAAAAATAATTTTCGGTTTACTGACCAATAGACTTAACATCACAGCTGCAGTTTCGAGTCTAAAACCGCACTTCTGCAGGCACATTTTCTATATAATAAGCTTCGCTGTAAAGGTGTAAAGTGATTTTATGTCCAATTCAACGTATTGTGTTTTGGCAAAGTCTTACAATTTACTCAGATATTATTTATTAAAGCAAGAGTTGGTATTTTGAATCACTATTGTTGTTTTTGTCACATGAGCAGTTTTTTAAATTCCTGTTGAGCGCTTTGGAAGAGCATCAGAGGCTTTGAACTGTCATGCAAATATTGTCTTCCACTTGAAGCTAAGCCCATCAAAGACACTCGCACAAGACTAACAATCGGACACGCTTTTTTCAATGCATTTTGATTTGGAAGATTATGACAATGTTGTTAATGATTCCACATGGGTGCTGCATCAAATAGACGGGGTGGTAATTCATTTGACATTGCTGACAGTTTGGTAGCAAACTCAAGAAGCATCCATGGTTTTAATCATCTGAAACATGTCAGCAAAGGGTGAGGGGTCAGACACAGCCAACGACCACAAGCAAGTAAGTCTACGGAGGAACCAATCAAAGGCAAGAGCTGTCAGCCAATCAAGCGTCATGGTTGTCAAACGTAGCTCTTAATGAAGTTTACGGGTTTCATCTTCAATTATGATTAAAAGGCAGTTGGTGTGAGGAGGTGACATTAACAGCCCTGATCAGTTTTGGACATTCTTCTTTTGACTCTTCATCTAAATTAAATTTAACTATCAATCAAATCCCTAAATTATTAATATCAAACAGGTTAACATCTTAACGCATGATTTGAAAGTTAAAATGCTTAAGAAAATCCTCAATTTCACACATATAAGTATATGAATCAAAGCCGCTGGCTCACATTTTACTCAAATGTAGTTCCTTGTGTTGAGTTCGGCAGTGTGTCACTGTGATTCAAGACATTTTCCAAACAAACAGTTAATTTCGTTGCTACAGTCAAATGGGATCAATATTTTCACATTGTCCAATCATCATAGTTTTAGATCACTGGCACTATCACAGCACACAAGCAAGAGCAATGGAGACTGCGTACGATGCGGACTGAAGAGGACGGCGTGTTCTCAGGTGGATAAAAATGAAAAGAATCTGATATCAAGAAACAGGAGGTGTAACTAGCGTACATGGCAGCCCCGATAGACTCGTTGCGATGATGAATTATTAACATTAATTAACAGGGAAGTGTAATAATCAGAATGTGAGCATTTTTATAATGTGGATTTCCCTCACAGACCAAAGACTTTTGTTACTTCAGATTAGAAATGTGCATGTTTCACATAAATTAATAAAACTAGACTGAATCAATATGCGAGTAGCTCACAGCTGATACAAGTCACATTGATTATGTTTGTATTAACCTTTGATAAATAAAATGCATAAATGCATTAGTTCCATGTTATCTAGTTACAGCAATTTTACCAGTTGTGTTACAATGCATGATGCCTGTAATTGCTTTTCTTATCAATTAAGAATGTTCTATTCATTCATTTATTATTAAAAAATGTATCATTTACTTTCGAAATATGGAGAGTACACATACAAGACATTTTATTTGATAGATTTTTATTTTTTAATGGCGAATTTTATATCTAATTGACTGGTTCATCATTTATATACAAACCCCCATCAGGCAGAACAACAAAAACGATTATAACGTCCATACCTCTGCGTTGTTGTAGTAGGCAGTGCTATTCTTCTCCTGGACATCTTCTCCTCTGGCTGTGAAGAAGGTCAGAGGGTAGAAATCCTTGTGGGAGGGCTGCTTCCCACTTGCCATCAACTTCCCGTCATAAAATAATTCTGACGTGTAGCTGTAGGAAAAGGAAAGGTGGAGATGAGAGGGAATCAAAAAAGGAGTGTGTTCGTGCAAGGATATCCATCAGACGTTAGAGATCATTTAAGCCAAATAGCCAATAAGTTAGTTGAGCAATTCTAAGTGGTGTTATAAAACATATCCCTATAATACAACCTGGGATATGTCAGATGTAAGCGACATTCTGTAAGTATGAACTCCATTTGTTCACAAAGCACAATTAGATCTTTTGACAGGTCTGTCATAACAAACTGAGGGTTTGAAGAGATAATGTGCCGTGTCCAATGAAAACACAAACCTGTTTAATGTCAGAATGATTAGAGATGCATTGAGTTTGTTATCAGCAAGCATGATAACTTACATTTCAAATGGAAAACCTGAAAACTTCAATGTGCTGCTGTGAGTGTAGGAGTGTGTGTGTGTTTGTGTTAGAGTGTGTATTAGGGATGTAACGGTTACAGATTTCATCACAAACCATGGTGAAATTCCCAACGATTAGCTCAGCCGCCATTAAGGTGGGCTGACTTAAGGTGGACCAATTATTGTGTAACATGGATAGACTCCTATACAAGTGAATATTGTGTGTGTGTGTGTGTGTGTGAATAATAATTATAACAATAATAAAGTAACTGTATACATCAATACTTCTTGAACATTTTCAGTACATTCTATCAATACCGTGAGAATACTGATAACCGTTAGTATAATTGTGATATGAACTTCTCATACCACTTCATCTCCAGTGTGTGTGTTCTTCTTTTGATACAACACTATGCGATTAGGCTCATCACCGAACTGCACTAACTAGTCAAATACAGTATGTACAACAACACACTTGAGTTGAAAAGGTAAAATAACTCTCACCACTCAGAATTGGGCTAAAGATGGAGCAGAACATTTTAGCTGGTGTATAAACCTTCCTTTGTATCTGCCTGTACCTGTAGCAGTACATCTAAACCAGAGCAGCCCCTTGTGTTGTTTTGTCATAGAGCCATTGTCAGCCCAAAGTGAACAACCAAAGTCTGTCAACGCTTCACCTCCGTTTCCCCTTTTCATCCTGACCCATTCCTCCCACCCCCTCTTGTCTCGAGTATTCCAGCTTCTCATCCCAGTTTCGACACAAGGCAGTGTTGAGGGCTCACACCTACTTGATGATAGCTTCGTGAGAGCGGTAGTTCTCGCACAGGAGGATGCGACAAGGGTATTCAGGAGGGTAGTGCTCATACAGTCGGTCCAGCAGTGACACATGGAGGTTACGCTCCCGCGCAAACTCGCTGTACACAAATGGACTGAGCTGCAAATCGAGGGACACAAATGAGAGAGAAATAGGTCAGTTTCAAAGCATTACAAAGGTAATTTACCATTCTCTCACATAACTTTTCAACTATGAATTTCAATTTGGTATACTGAATCAGTATCAAGTCTAACAAAGCAGTGTCAAAACATGTACCACATATGGTTTAAACACACTGCAAATAAAAAGGAAAAGTTTAAAATTTTACACCAAACACTGCATCAGGCGATTGAACGGACAACTTTTTCCACCTCTGGTTGAAGCTATACTTCTCACATGAGTTATGGAGCATGTTTTCACGCTCATGTTTTATAATGCTTTCCCCAAAACTATGCTCTCACACTCACATAGCACCTGCTTGCACATAGATATGCTCTTTTTCTGCTCAAACTTCATGCTTGCACTCAGATATATTGTTGCTTGCACAGATTTCCTGCGCTCCAGCTTCAGCCCTTCTCCTCGCACTCAGGCTGCTTCTGTGCGAAACATCTGCCTTAATACATCCATGGTCTGCACGCATTAAGCCAGGGGTCTTCAATGTTTTTCAGGCCAAGGACTCCCAAACTGGTGTATCGTGGTGCAGGGACCCCCACTGTATATATTGTATAGAAGAGGCTTGAAGAGGTGGGGGGGGGGGGATTACTTCAGTTCACCCCTCTCCTTTCCTCCACTGTGTCTCTGACTGCAGGTGTGTGTCGCCGCCCCTCGCGAAGTACAGCGGAGGGAAAGTGAATGGCAAAGCAAAAAAATAAATAATAAAAGAATATATATTTAGAAAAAAAAATGTATTGCTTTATCTACAAACAATTTTGCGACCCCCCGCAGTACCTCCGCGGACCCCCTGGGAGTTGCGGACCTCCTGCTGAAGACCTATGCATTAAGCTATCTCCTTCGCGGTAGCTATAATTAGGTAGGTAATAAATTAATTAATGAAGTTCCCTTTCAAGCTTGAAAAGTGCTCTATTTTCAGCCTCCGCTGGCTTGATGCAGTTAACATTAGCTCTGTAGCGCTCCGCAATGTTATTTCAATAATGCATAATGTTATTGATCGTCAGTGTTATTCCTGTTGACTACTGCAGTAGTATGCTGCTAAAATCGCTCGTGTTGCACTGACTGGCATCACTCCACATCAGCATAATATATAGTATACACATGGTATATACACGATAACTGTAACTTTATCCACTGACCGACAACACTGTTAGTTCCCCTGTAGCATAATATAATATCTATATTGACAGAAGGCCAATGTAGCGATGTCATTTTATTCCTAAAAGTGCTAAAAAAAACAAGGGAACTATATATAATAAAGCCTTGGAGGGCGAAGAGGATGAATGAACCTTGTTAAAGAGTAACCGTCCGTCTGGGATGCTTTAAAAGTAACGCAAACACACCCACAACGAGGTAGGGATCATTTCATTGGTCAACACTACGCCCGGCATTCTATTGGTTGTGTAATGTTGCCGGGGCAGTTTGAGGAGAGGCAGAGCAAATCTAAGCGGCTATTTGAGCGTGAGGGTTTTGGGGGAACGCATTACAAAACTTGAACGTGAAATCACAGAGGCATGATCTCAAATAGAAAAACACATTCTTGAATAAAGATAGTAAAAAAGCTCCATAATAAATAGTCATATTTCCTCCATGGCACATAAAGTTGCAAGTCAGGTCTACAAGCATGTCATGCGTTTGCTATCTCATGTATGCTTCCAAAATTATTTAAACAACATTTCCCAGGCCTGTCAGCTGCTTTGACAGACGGGAATACAGAATACATCCCCAACCTCAGCGTGTGCGCAGGAGTCTAGTTTGCCTGATATTTACAGTTCTTCAGATGAGGTGGAAATGCTAACAAACGGGATTTTTTTTCTTTTTCGGTTGCTCCATCGTTCCTGGAACCATTTTTTTCAACAACAAAAAAAGGCTTTAGTTAGATAGGATACTCCAAATGTTATAACATTTTAATTAAGTAATTTGAGAGATATTCTTGCAAGTAGTTTCTCTCATTGTGACGTGCAAGCTTTTCCATCTAGAGTGTATGCCTTTAAACAAACATTCATTGAGTCGCAGTGATTACAGTGGCATTTACTCAGTGATTTCACAGCAGTTTGAGAACATGCCAAATTCCGTTTAGTTTGGAGCATATATATATGCAGTGGACAGTCTTTAGTCTTAGTTACAGATCTGCTCCAATATGGCCCTGCTTGCAAGCCAAGGCAGAATAGCAAACCACGGGTGGTATTTGAGTCCATATTTCTTTTAAGCAATAAATCAAATAAGTGAATAAATCAAGCATAAATCAGTAACTCGCCAACATCTTAAACAGTCTAATCAACTTCAATGTGTCTTTTCATCACGACTGACTTTAGATTTAAATGAGGTTGTAAATTTGCAAAACTGCACACATCCAAACAACCAAGACAGCAGTGTATCTTTAGTTTGCATCTTAGTTTAAGCCTGACAGTGAGAGAAGGTCAGCTGGCTTTAATGAGGCCCCACACAGTCAATAAAAGAGCAAAACATCAATTGAGGCCTTAGCCTTCATTGACTATTCAGTCTGCTATTCCACTGCTGAATAATGTAGGTAAACTGTTGTAATGAGAGCAGACGGGAGAGAGTGAGTGGACGGAGATATTGTATATAAATGGTAACGTTGTTCCTTCCTTTAAATGACTAATCTATTATATAGGATAGAAGGGTGGAAGGCGTGAGACAACGTGATAGTATAAGTGATGGATACAACAGTTTTCTACAAGAAATAAAGAGAGAGAGAGAGAGAAGTAATTAAAGCAGCTGTTGCACGGTATACTCCAGTCTTATTTTTATCCGCTGCCTACTGGTAATCCTGAGCCACTGTCTAAAACCAGGAGAAGAGGAAATACAGTTTACATTTCTTGGCATTGTTGGCTTACAAAGCTTGACTGATGCATGTTTATATTTGTGTTATCTGTGGCTGTAGTGGACTCCAGGACCACAGCTGTACAGTAGCTGCGGCCTGTTTTGTACTTGGAGTAGGCAAGAGTGTAGTCTAATCTGCCGGAAAGTGCAAATAGAGTTATTACTTCTACTTCATGACACAGATACTATCTGCGCCTTTGACATATTTTAGGATACAAAATAAATAAGTCTTCAATCATCTGAGAGAATGAACCCAAGACCCTATAATGAGACTTTACATCATCTGGTAACTTGTAAAAAAAAAAAAAAAAAAAAAAGCAAAGAAATGCAGTCTAAATTTCACTGTATAAACTCTTTGTTCTTACCTGCATATGGTCTCCAGCCAGCACAATGCGGGTGGTCTTGCTTGCTAGAGCAAAAGGCATGATGGTTTCACACTCCATGGCCTGGGCCGCTTCATCCAATAGGATATGAGAGAAAAACCCTGCCAAACAGAAAAGACACCAACATCAATTTACTTAATAGTACTTTAAGGCCATATGTGCTCAACATATACAGTTGTACTGCCCCCAAAACACACACCTGAGTTTCAAGTTAACAGAAATGGGAACTCTTCTTTCCTTTTGCAAAAATATAAGCAAAACAGTCCGAGAACAAATAAAGAAATATTCAGCTGAACCGGCACTCACAGCTGGAAAGTAAAGCTATTTATAAACACATCTATATAGTTTTAGGACAATACAGGACGTAACGCATAGCTGAATAAAGGGCCAAATGTTGTTCGTTATAGTGTTTCTTAACCTCCAGTGATTCTACAATGTTGATATTGATAGCTGTCCTCTCTATTGGACAACATGCCCCACCCCCTCCAGGACACTTTGTCCGCACTGTGCAGCTCATTCAGCGACAGGCTGCTTCACCTGCGGTGTCTCACAGAGAGATACCGTAGGGCCTTTCTCCCTGCAGCGGTCAGACTGTACAATCACCACGGCCCCTAGTTGACCATCACACAAACTATTCCACCTCTGTTGTGCAATTATCACTGCCATGTGCAATATTCACTCTTACACATTTGTATCAATGACTCTGTATTATATTACCTGTTACTGTATTTTATTCCATTTCATTGTGAACTCGCCACTTTACTCTCTTGCTCTTTGCTGTAACGACGTGCATTTCCCCATCGTGGGACTAATAAAGGATTTCTGATTTAAAAGAAGCAGAGGCTCTCTTTCTAGCAGTGAACCCACACTGTAGGTATTTCCTTATGTCACTGTATCATAGCTTTTAGTGTCTGAAACTACAGTCTTCAATTTCTCCAAACGATGTCTTCTCAGCATCAAACGTGCTTTTAAGTTCTTTAAGAGAAATGTTAAGGAGCATTTTGAATTTAAAACTACAGGAAAAAGACCTTGACAAAAGATGTGTCACCTGTAGCCTGTGCCATTCAGTGTTGACATACTACAGTAGCACAAACCTGATCAACACATTCATTTGACAAAATACTGCTTAAGAGCAACTTAGAGTGCATATTGTTATGATTTAGAAAGAAATACTTTGGAAATTCATTTAAAAAAACATTGCCATGTTGAGTATTCTAAGTGTCAAAATGAATCATAATCAAAGCCCAGTGAATCTAATTGAATCAGATTCATGTCAACATTTCTACCATTGTTACATTAGCACATTAATGAACAATCATTTTGTTCACCAAGAGCATTGAAACCCTGTAAGCTGTGCCTCCTCTCAGCCACTTCTCCTCCTTCTTTTAACCAGCCCTGCAGGGTTTTGTGGATGTTTTGAAAGGGATTGAACAGTAGCCTAACCCCGATTTAAAAAGCTCAAACGGTGCTCGGCAGTATGAGGGGATGGGGATGAAACGGCATGGCAAATGAGTGCTGGAGCGGGGGAGAGAGAGAGAGGCTGAATACCAACCAGCAAAACAGCCTCTGAAGCCCGAGCACAATTTCCACAGTAAAGTTTATGCAGATATGAAATGTGATGGTAGAAAATAACTAAATAAACTGAGCGACAAAAAGTAAACAAACAGAAACATGGGCTGGCAAGAAAAGAGGTGGAGTAGTTTGATTTGAGGCAACATTTCCTCCTTTGTATCTGCCTTTGAACAAATGCCTGCAAAACGTATTGATTTTTTTCTCTCCAACTATAACCAGTGTTCCCTCTGAACTGTGTGCACCTCATTGAAAGATATGCCAACACTGTTCACTCACTGTGGCGCTGATGAAAAAAAAAAAGAAAAAGACATTTCACAATGGCCCATGTGTCTGCGTACACATTTGCAGAATGGGTATAATTGGGTTTATCCATGAGAGCTTATGAAGTGAAAAATGTCTCTTCAGAACTGTAAAGCGGTGTACCAAACAATAGTTTACTTAAAAAAAAGAGACGGTAAAGAGCACAGGTGGGGAAAAAAATGTCTCTGCAAAATCTTGTGCTTAAAAACAGACTAAAAATATGGAATAAAGCATCGTTAGATTCCCTCCTTTTCCATTATGTAATTCCAACAAAATGACTTGTTAGATGTAAGGACAGATTGCTAGATGTGACAGAGGTTACACTTATTCCAAAGGCGGGGTGTAATATGCATAACATTATGCACACGAGTAATCTCTGGATAATAACTTAAACTCATGTGCTCGAGTGATCTCTGAATAGTTTATATACCGATGAATTAAAATTTAAAATACGTAACGGCAAATAACGCTCACAAATGGAAGTGTTTCCACAGGCAGGGAAGTAGCGCTAAGGAGGGAGGCAGATATGGTCTTTATGAGTGCGAGGTAGACAGCGAGGCAGACATGAAGGAACATGGTGCTTAATGTTTCACCTGGGACATACTGTAGCTGCCCGCCTTGGGAAACTCATCTCTGGATCAGAGGTCCAAATTACATTTCTGGAGCCACTATCTGTCATTGGGCTAATAATGTTAGGCTGTTAGAATTTGGAAACGGTGGAAAAAGAAAAAAAGAGGGAGGGATAATAGGCAGAGATGCAAGAGATCACAGGCAGTGTGACAGAAGTGATTTGAGGGACAGATGACGGTTTAATAATAAATGACGGTACCTTAACCTCACACACCCAGTCTCTTACTTTCTCCCTTTCACAGTCTGGAGCTACCCTTTTCACCCTCTTAAAAGCGTGAAAGGATCTATAACTCTACCCCATTAACTTTGTTGAGATCAGGTTTGGAAGCTTTGTCTCTGTGAACTCTGTTAAGAACTCCATTAGTGCTAAGAGCAGGGTAAGGACATTATTTTTGTGAGGACTTGACATTGTTCTGAGATGCGTTCTTGTGCCTGCCACATAATGAAAACACATTAAGAGCCAATTTAATTTCAGATAACATTCCCTTATTGACCACAGTATGAGGTAGAGTCTTGAGCCTTTATCACCAGGCTGCAAGATCCAGTAGCCTCCAGACAGATCAATGTTGACCTGAGCCCCAGCACACAACTGCTCAAGGAGGAAACATTCAGCATCATCTTTAAAAATGCACATGTCTCCCCATTAGCTTCAAATTAGCTCATTCACAGTATTTCTCAAGAGTGGTTTATACATTTCCTTGTGCTTAAAAAAATATCATTTAATGTGACATTAATTATAGATATTTGTAATATTGTCCTGTGACTGCCAAACTGCAGTTGATCATGAACGTCAGCTGGTAGTACAAACTGCATGTCTGACAGCTGAAGTGCATTCATGAATATAAAGTTAAACTCTTCTTTGCTTTCGTCAGGTAAAAACCGGCGGCAGAAAATCAAGACACACAGTGCACAGAAAAATGATTTAAAAATGTTTAGTTGATGTATAAACCTCATGAACGCGAGGCGTTTTTACATGCCTAGTATCGAGGCCATAAAGGCAGAGGAATGTCAACAACATAGACATGATAGATTTTTTTGGAGCATCTGTGTGTTTGGGGTGAGAGATTTGTTATTGCTACTTAGTAGACTCGATGACTCCCAATTGCCTTGTTTCCTGCCGATTTTCATCACCGTCGAACACCAGGAGAGCTGGACAGAAGAAACATGGGGAGGAGGGCTAATGATGTAAAGTGCATTAGAAACAGGCAGATGGTGTTCCCAAGCAACAGACAAAGCCCCCTCTGCTGACACATTAGAGACGGTTATTAGCCTGCAATGACAAAATGGTTTGTTTTCCATGTCTTTAACTTAAATGAGTTCCATCCCACTCTAGATTGTGGGCTCCTGCCAACACCGCATATGAGAGTCACTGGGTGCGACCACAGAACAGGAGACTCGATGCATTGCAGCGCTTTCGTCCCATAGTTAGAATCTGTTGAAACCACGCGTTTGAATTTAAATATTAATAGATGGAAAAATATTTGAATATACTCCAATGCAATATTATAGACCGATAATAAAGGACTACCTTATTTAAATGGTTCCCCTTTTGTTGACGAACATTTCCTTTGTGTGTTGACTCAAGGCCATCTTTGCGTAGGGCTGCATTGTACCGAAAGGTGTTTGTATATGAGGTTGGAAAATATTACAAGGAAGCAGACATATGGGTCTTTTGACGGGCCTCATTATCCTGTGCTGTGCTTGTTTTGTTTTTGTTAGCAATGCAACCAAGGTTTTTCGGTTATCCCAATCCATTTATGAAATTTGGATGATTTAGATTGCTCCCACCGCAAATGTTTAATAAATCTGACGCAGGTAAACCTTGCCTAACTCACTCTCAAGAACACAATGCATCATCATGTTCCAAGTTGAATTGGCATAGAACATGCTTTTCAAAATAAAGCTGCTGAGGGCAATGGTTGTCCACCGCTGTCATCTTCTTGGGATTACCAGATATCTTTTTATAGGACTCACCGGGCTCCAAGTCAAGCTGACAGAGGTATTGGGAGGTGCTGAGGGTGACCACCACCACGCGGTGCCTGAGGATGTCCTCCTTTGTGGGCATCTGGAAATTGATGTGTGTATTGGAGATGAGACAGTACTGCTGGACCAAAGGGTTAACCGTCTTCACCCAGCGGTTCCTGAAGTATACCCTGGAGAGAGAGACGAAAGGAAAAACCATCAGGAGGGAATGTGCTCAGCTTCCCTGAACTAGCTTCCTCTACTTTTAGTTCACTCAGCAATTACATTTCCCAGAACAACATAGCATTATGGTCCATCAATAGCTCCAGTGACATCAATGATAAGGTGAATACAACCATGTTGCATTATGAGTACAGATAAAACATGTGACAACAAAGAAGGAATTGTCTGACCTCACTTCATTTACAATTTAAAAAAAGGGAACAACACTTTACATTAGAGGATGCAGCGCCTGTCCTACAGCTACTCAAGAAAACTCCTCGTTTCATAACTGGCTACAAATTGTTTTTCTGAAATATTCTAGCATAGAAATCTTTTATGCCTTTCTGCGTCACTTCACACAAGGCAAACTTAAGTATTGAATATTTTGCGGGGAGAACAAAACATCAAAAAGGGCTCAGTGAGTATCATAAAAAGTTTATAGTGAATAATTGTGCAATTTGGGAAGTGGATTTCTCTTTCCTTTAAGTAGTGAAAAGAAGGAAAGAAATATGCATGGCTGCACATGACATTGCCTCTTAGGGATGTTGGTCAGTCCCTTTTCACACTCTGGCCCTAAATATTCATACAGGGTCTATATTCTTGACTGAGTCCACTCATCCCATAGGAGGGAGCGAAGAGAGGAGGTTGCTACAGTGATTACAGTAGAATTCACACTGGAATCAGACTGCCACTCATGTGAAACAAGTCATTTGATTGCCCATATGGTCCCTAGGCTTACAAACACCCAGCTGTCTCCTTAGGCCCTAGCTGGTCAAGGCAGACATTGCTTTCCTGTCCTTTGTGACCTCTGAGGGTGCTGGAATATGATTAGAAATCACTGGTGCGGTGTAAGGAAGTTGTGCGTGTCCGTGGGTGTGTGTTTGTTGCATCCAGGTGGAGTTCTAAAAGCAGGAGAGTTCTTGGGGTCACATCTCTAAAGACAGCACATGTCTGCCTGACACTGCTGTGGGGCAAAATCAGCCTAACCACTTAGCAATCTCTGGATTATACGGTTGTATTGTTCCAGCTGTAGGCTTCCAAGTAAAAGGTAATCTAGTTGTATGGATGAGTGAGTATCATAAAGATGCTCTCCGGCTAGGATGCTCTCATCTGACAGACAGGCCACAGAATATGAAAAGATCCAATTTAACTGAACTGGAGTTCATGTTTTTTACCAGAAGTTTAACAAATAAGATATTTTTTCTTATTCAAAGTACGAGACAAATACTGGTATGAAATATGTTATCTTCTCAGATACTCTAGGTCCGTTTGTCGACCTTCCAGTTTCCAAGCAAAGTCCCTACGGACTGAGCTTCTGCCGCCCTACGAATGCAGCTACCAGGTGAACATGAGGACATAAATTGCCTCTCAGAATTTGAATGCAGTCAGCAAATTTGACATACAAATCCAATCAAATTGAATAAAATCTTAAAATATACCTTTATAAAAGTTTAATGTTTCCTTTAAGCCACGGTCACATCTTTTATTTGTTGTGCACAGTACGCACACGTACACAAAGCGCATGTTTCTGCCGTCACGTCTCATGTCTGTGTGCTTCCATACCTGAGAGGTCTGGCATGCGGGTTGCCTGCTTCGACGTAAGGATGAAGGTAGTCCTTGATGTAAAGGTCGGCCGCACTGTTGGAGTGGGTGCAGATCAGGACCCTGTAGAGACAAAAGACAAACAATGTCAGACGCGAAGCATGACAGTTTATTTAACCTGCCTTTGTGGGCTGGTTCCCTTTCATTTGTATGACTGGAATACAAAACGTCTAGTTGTACTTAAGCTGTTTTTTTCAATATGGCCGATATTCAATATAGAAGACAAATCATGCGATTCTATCAATGCATTTTATTGTGTTAAAAGGGTTGAATCAAATATTAATGTCTGATTGTATTGATCAAAACATATTTACAAAGAAATGCACTGCTGCTCAACAAGCAAGAAAATATCAGATTATAAGATTACAATTGTAGGAGGACAAGTCAGTTTTGTACTCATTAAAACTGTCTTTCATACCCTTTTAAACGTTAAACATCACAGTAACAGATATGCAGAGAAGGCCTTGAGTACAGAACATGTACAATAACGCACAAAAGGTATGGCCGACTACAAGCCAGTGTTTCCCCTACCATTGTCTTTGAGCCCAGCGCCCTGCCTGAAATTCAAGGTGTTTTTTTTTTGTTTTTTTGAATAAAATAAATAAATATATTTTTTATTCACAACTCACTTTTCACATTGACAGGTGCTCTTTTATTAAATAAACTAAACACTTATGCTATTGATCTAATTTATGTGCACGTTTCAGTTTGTACTGTCTACTTTGCGCATTCACATTCTCTCCGTTTTGCGAAGGGCGGGGCTTCGCAGCTGACACACCTACACGTGAGCACACACCTACACGTGCGCACACACCTACACGTGCGCGCACACACCTACACGTGCGCACACACCTACACGTGCGCACACACACCTACACGTGCGCACACACCTACACGTGCGCACACACCTACACGTGCGCACACACCTACAGAGTGGAAGAAAGGAGCGGGGAGAACTAAATAGAAACCGCGCCGCGCACGCAATCTCCCCGCGCCACGCACGCACTGTGAGTAGTAAACCTAGGGGAAACACTGCAAGCTATACAACATTTGATGAGTACAGTATGATGAGCAGGCAGCACTAGTCCAGAGGGTTCACTTTCTCTTGTCTTGGCTTTTAAAATATCTATAATTCATCCTTAACATAGAATATTAAATGTATTCAAAGTGAACTGAGGAATGAATATGACATACCTACACAATGTTTTTCATTTTACAATACATGTATACAACCCTTATTATTCAAACAGAAAATGTTAGCTTCTGTTCAGGGGACACTGTACGAGGTCGGGCATTCATTTTTCATTAAGACCAGGGAACCAGTTATGTGCTCGTGCTATATCGCTTTGCTTTTAACACAAGAAATTGGAGAACTTCCTGTGGGTATCTGTACACCGTGAGGGAGCTAACTAATGATGAAAAATGATAATGGGAGAAAACCCTGCTTCTATTTTTTGCTGCACAACACCGTGTGGCTCACTTATGTGACATAACGTGATTGATCAGATTATGGTTTGCATGAAAATGCATTCCAGCCCAGGAAATGCGTAGACAATCAAGCTCACCATGTGCATCGAGCACAAATGACACAAATTCATCCAAATGACCAGCACTCTTTGTCCTCGAGTGATCAGATGCACAATCCTAAGTATACACGCCCACACAGTGTACACACACACACACACACACACACACTTCAGTGTTTTCTTGAACTTTTAATGTCAAACCCAAGGCTGTCACTGCCCTGGAGCTAAAATTGAGGCCACCGCACAGCCCAGCACCACCTGCCACCTTGTTCATGCCCTCTGACTGAACTCCCTTGCCATCTGAAGCCTTTCTGAATGATGCCAATGTTATGCATGCACACAAACAAACAAACAAACAAACACCAGCTCACATTTACATTCCCCTTTCCTTCCCTAAAAACACTCACTAGCACATATTTATTCAAAAGGGAACGTTAGTGGTCTACAAGTTCAAACATTGAGCCTTGAGACATCCAGGCTGTTGATTAATTCCCAAGATGCGTTAAAGGTCATTTAGTACATGGGCAATAAATCTAAATCAGCAATGCTTAAAAAATGCAAGGTTGTGACACTGTTGAATTGTGCTATATTAAACAGAGGAGTCATATTTGTTTTATTTGTATCAATAAGGGTACCCTCAATATTACAAACTCCTCCTAAAATAACAAATAATAATATTATACAACCTTCATGAAGCCTAATAAAGTATTAGACTATCACTTTTAGTGTACCTACTAAACTGGGTGTACATTGACGAGTTCATGAGTAATATTTTTTATTGCCATACAGCACAAAATGACAACAATCTGTGTGTGATGTGACAGATGTGTTGATCAATACTAAAGACTGAACAGTTACTTCAGAGGTACGGAGTTTCCTGGCACTTATGCTGACACCCATTAACATGTCAAGACACTGCAAATGTCTTTCTACCAAATCACAAAGTGGTGTTATTACGACGATCTTCAAAGTATTTTCTAAAGAAGACCCACCGGTGTCGGGTTTTAAATACTTTGAAGATGAGAAACACAAAACAGGCGGGCCTAAATCATTTATTTAAGTGTCGTCACATTTTAATAAAGACAAAGCAGATAAATCAAAATGATGGGAGAAATTAGAGAGAATGGGGCTTTAGGGTTGTAAAGGAAAGGAAAGATTTACTTTTAAAAAGGAGGTGCACATTTCCAACTGCGGTAAAGAATTATGCAACAGATGTTCAAACAAAAAACAATAAAAACAGACCTGCTTTGCTCCTGGCGGAGGATGTGCTTGACAGCCTGTGCCAGGGTGAAAGTCTTGCCGGTGCCGTAGGGCCCAATGATCAGGATTGGGGGCAGTTGAATAGTGACGGGTGTGGTGATGGCAAGGATGGCCTCTTTCTGCTTGGCATTCAGACGGGGATCCAGCTGCTCGTCCCACTGCCTAAAGGGCGAAGGCATTGAAGAACTAATAATTAGAGCAATCAATGGATGAAATTGACCATTTTCAAGCGTTTAGATAAAATGTTGCGTTATAAACAAGTATATAGAGTTTTGAACATGAAAGACACAAAGACACATTTCTGTTAATTAACCTCAGTGGGACAAAGCTAAAAGAGAGAAAGAAAATATATTGCGCAGAATGACAGAATGTATGCACATTGCACACATACAGACTCAAAATGACAACTAGAATTGTGTCAGAAGGGTGTGGTGGGTGGGGTGTCTGGGAATAAGATGTGGGTGGATGGAATAGGGGAGAGGGAAAAGCACAGATGTGGGTGTTAAAGGAAGTGCAGGAAAGGAAAGCAGAGAGGCTGAAGAGAGCGGGAAACAACAGGGGTAGAAAGTGGGTGAGAAATGAGGGAGGTTGAACAAAAGGTCATACTACTCAGTCAGTCCCAGAGCGTGTACATTCTGCTCTGTGACCTGGAGTCAGAAAGATATAAATACATAAACGCATAAATATAAGCACATAAACAAATCTCGGACGACGTTCGTACTGAAAGCAGATCGTACTTTGAAGGTCTATCTTACATTTGTGGAAGCATTACTTTGTTTTCCATAATATATGCGATTGATTTGTCGTTGCATTATACAGATTACTGAATTTAGGTTTTGACATCTACAGTATTAAATAAGTAAAGACAGGCAGACGTGGCTGTATGTCAGGTCAACTCAAGTCGGAATAAAGTGTAAGTTTAATTGCAGTTGAAGACGGTTTCACATTTATGTGTTTACATGTAACAAGCTTCCACCTTTGTTGTCATTAACAAACAGCCATGACGGAGAAGATACAAAAAGGATGGCAACGCATTTCCACATGAATGTGCAAAAGGCACGAGTACCTTCCCACCACTGCCACAAAAAATAAGAAAAAAGGTGGCAGCACTGAACAGACAAAAAAATACTTATACATAGGGGTGGGTGGGTGTTCAAACAATACAGCTGGGTAGAAGAGAGGGATGCACATATGTGATTTCATACACAAATACACTCATAAAAGTGTGAGGTATCATGCATGTAGCGTGTATGTGTGTGTGTCTCCTGGCATCACTGTCTACATTATGAAGACTGCATCCTCTACAGCTGTGAATCCACCAACACCAATTTAATCTAGCTCCAACTGAGACAAAGTTGTGGGGCTGAGAGATTTCTCAGTGCGTGTGTGTGCGTTTATAACAGAGGTGCATGGATGAGATAATATGACATGAGAACTAACAGCTGAAGTAACATTTTGTTTGGTTTCCACTCCAACCTTAACAGGACCAATTAGAACATCTTTAAGTTTCAATCACTGACTGGAGTGAGAGGCACAGTAGCTCATTTATTACAGTAATGCAACCACATCTGGCTTGTTAAGGTTATTAAATCAAAACGTGAATAAAGTGCAAATGATACTGTGAGAGCAACTTTATTTACACATTTCACCAAAATACAGGTTAATGGTGGATTCAATGGAAAAATGTGGTTGCTGTCAAGCTACAACACTCTCGCCAAATCTAAGAATTTAATTTGTCAAAAGGCACTCGAGTAGAATTCAAAATGGCTATTTGATGCCCATCTTACAAAACAAAGTAAAACTTTTAAATCAGTGAGTGTGTTGGGGAGAGGAGAGCAGGGTCATCGCTAACCACCTCATGTCTTATTGAAATGTAAGAAAACACCCAACATTATCATAATAAACCTACGAAGAAGAAAAGAACATGGCTTTTTCTTTCTCACAGCTGTCAAGTTGGCTGAATTTCCCTCGGGATAAATAAAGTATCTATCTATCTATCATATTACCGACTCTAGCTTTAAAATCAAATCAAACCACCACCATAAAGAAATTGTGAAAACTGCGCTTGAAATTCAGTTAAATTCACGCCTCTGCCAACACTTAATGAAACACCCTCACTTATCCAAATTCCAATTAAATCAAAAGTCTACTGGAGACTAGATAAAGCAGCAGCCTTGTATATCACAGGGGATTATATTTTGCTCTAGTCGATAAAGATTACTGCCTCGCCCCCCCCTCACCTGTCCCACTTCAGAGAGAGAAATCTGAAGCTGCCATGAGCTGCCAGCATTTCAAGAATGTCCGCCAAGTCAGAAAGGCGAGGGATATTCGGTCAACTCTCAAACTGCTGTGGTGTCCCCTCTGTCAGGGTATTTGTCAAGCTAATGTGATGTGCAGGTATTAAAGGAATCTCTCTATAATAACGGTTGAGGATTAGCAGTATTTCCTATGAATGAATGTGTGCAAACATCTTCCCTCATGTTTAAAATAATATAAAACGTATTAAATAAGAAAATTAAGTTGTTAATTGTTAGAGAGCTAATATTTAGTCAATTCTACACTGTTCATCTGCAATATGAAAGAAGGTTCCTTCTTTCACACAGCAACATGAAGCAGTCTGCCATGTGTGTAAAGTGAAATTTCATTTTCCTTGACTTAATATATTTGACCTTGTTTTTCTCCATCATTTCAAGGCAGTAATGTTTCCCAGAGTTCCCATTGAATCAATAGAGTAAGACACCATGCCCGCAACGCAGGAGGTGAAAACTATAATCAGAATAAGATATTGATGGCTTCAACAGTGAAATGTGTGCATGGTGGAAACTCACCTGTTAGGGCTCCAGGGGATGGTGGGGGCAAGGCCGATGTCAGGGAAAAGCATGCCATTTTCCTTGATGCGATCCAGGGCATATTGCATCTCACAGAGTGGCAGTCTGTTCAGCTGGAACTGGAGCTCCACCTGACACAGAGGCAATACAGAGAGTTTAATAAGCAAACAATGCAACAACTGCTTCATCTTACGGGCCAAGGATATTATGTTGAAAGCAATGCAATGCAAATCAATCAAATACAATAGCCTTAAAACAAAAGATCAGGGTGGTATGATTTTGGATAAAATATAATATGAAGCCCACAAAGACCTAAATTAAAAAGACATACATATATGTGTGTGCACCTGTTAATATCACAGAAATCAAATGTAGTTCATCTACTGATTGAGAGACTGGGCAGGACAGTAAGACCTGCATCAACCCCACCAAAGCTTCTGTTGCACAATGTTGTGCAATGTTTAGCTAGCACTGGCCTAAGCACAGCAGCGTTGTCCATTTTAACCTTGACGTCTTGGGGAGCCCTGGCCTATTTACATCTCTATCTAATCCCTTCGCTAAGACCTGTTTTATGTAATCACTAAGATTTTATTTCCACTGCTGGAGGGCCTCATCATACAAACAGAGACCGGCTCCTAACAGGTATACTGTAAAGTATGTAATGCCTTTAGGATACGAGTGTGAAAATCAGAAAGAGAGAGAGAGAGAGAGAGACAAACTAGAGATAAAAGGCAGTAAGGAGGAAAGACGAATCAAGAAAGTGAAATAAACAACAAACGCGAGCAGCAAAGTCGGAGATACAGGAGAGCAGGAGGAGCATTAAATATCAAGGCTATGTGAAATATTGTAAGAAGCCACAGAGGAGATAAGGAAATGAGGAAATTGCAGCACCTAAAGCAGGCAGGAACAGCGTATGCAGAAGAATAAGAAGATTATGCTTCCACAGTGATAGGATGACGATTGTTTTGATATCTGTTAACACAACGGCTTCATCAGCCGACGTTCAGGCTGGAGGGGAGAAATATATCAAGCTGATGCTGCCGAAGGTAAAGTCATTCAATAAAGAGAAATGTCTCAGAACCAGAGACACAATTATGTGCAGTAAATGCTCACACGAACTTGAACACAAAGGTTTTCCCAGAAAGATGGTCCTCATGAGTTCTGTAACCACTAGTTAAAGTGTTAATCAATAGGGGAACCTTTAACCCTCAGTTTTTTTTTCATGGCCAAAACATCGGGGGGTGAGTCAGAAGTGCCTGCTTGTCCCTTGGTGCAGACCATACCTGTAATTCTCTGTCAGGCAGTAGCCCCAGCTCCTCGACGCAGTTCTTGCAAATCCTTAGGAAGATGTAGTCCTTGGTCTTCTCCTCAATCACAGCCTCGTAAACACGCTCTTTGACCCCTGGAGGCGGATGGCTGATGAACCCCTCGCGACCAAATGGCAGGAGCAGGACTGAATTTACCTTGGTCATCACCAGCCGTCCAGCCAATGTGTCCTGAGGTAAGAAGAAAAAACACAGTTAACTTTAGGCTCCAAGTGTCACCAACAAGTAGTTACAGCACTTAAAAGTGAAAAGGAAAAAAACAATGTTGTTAATTGCAATTGCCAATTTAACCAATTCAGTTACCTCAGAAAGTGTTTCAGTGAGTTTGAAGCGTGCAAAGAGCTGTCCATTCTGGGCATACTTGGCTCCAACAGAAATGCCTGTCAGCATGAAGCTGGTGACTAGCTGGAGATTCACTTTGATGTTAAACCTGAAGGGATAAACATGGACATGTGATTATGCTGTTTCAAACCTCTAGCTTGAGCTTATAAATCAAAGTAAACATTATAGCAGTCACATTAATGTTCAGCCTTTTGCCACAGAATCAAACTTAGGTTGCTGCATATTCACACTGCAGACATTTGTTTTTTTCTCTTAAGAGAAGCCGGTCTGGACTCTATTAAAAAAAAACGGTCAGTGCATCAAAGTGAGAGCCCCGCTTTTAAATGGGTCTTCGACGTGATTAGCCACGACCAATACCTGTCACACCGAGTGAAACTGTATGATAACAGGTTTCTAGTCCTACCACATTTCCCAGTGCATCATGTATGCATGCCTCAGGCATTTGGGCTTTGATTCACCACAGTGGCCCCATAATGACCGGCATACCATTCACTGATACACTCTATACACTGGTTATAACGAGCATAGAGTGGCGATAGTGAGAAAGATGATCACTTTGAAGCTGGTCATCACATGCTGGCAGGTTTATGCATCCGCCATTGTGAAGACAAAACAACTTATTTACCATAATTTGTTATAGCCTCACAATTTCTACAAAATATACGGTTAACTAAATAAAACCTTGTCGTGAGGAACCTGAAAAGCAGCCAAATTATTTTTGATACGTCAGTCAAAGCCATATCCATACACGTGGAATATGTAAGACATTTTGGGTTCTTTCAGATTGTATTAGATTGCGTCTCTGGTTTATGCTGGATTTGAAGTGATGAAATAGCAAGCAATATTGGTGATGAACTCTGATGGATGATTGACAGACGCAGACAAAATAACATTCTGTACGAGACTCTTGAAATTCCTTGTTTTGGTTTTGCATCAGCGTTCTGGCATCCGCGGGAAACATTTAGACAAAAGCAGACAGCAAAACACTTTGTTCTGCATGACTCACTTCATGTTCACTTCAGATCAGCAGGTGATGCCTCTCGACCTCCTAATAAATGACTCATCAAGTGTGAGATTATTCAGAGAGATATTCTAATAGGAGGTTAGAGAAAGTCTAGAAAAGTCTAAAAAAATCTAATAGATTTTCGGTTGCATTTAAACAACCTAAGTTATCACATGTTGAGAATCCACTGCGTAACCCCGAAATCTCCTGCTGAAACTCAAATCAGCCATGAAAAGCATAAAAACCAGTCGGGACATGGGGGGGGGGGGGGTTTAATAGGCAGAGAGATTATTCATATGCACATTGGATATTCAGCAGATTGAGAGAGAAACAATTCCATACTGCAGATAATTTAAATTCCTTAGCAAGCCAAATGACGCTGTAAGTCATGAGACAAGATCAAAACTAAGAGGAACGCTGAGACATTTAAAGTAGTGGGGGAGGGTCCATTGTTCTCTCATAAACCAGTGGAGCAGCTGGTGTGGAGTAAGAAGAGTGCATTGGAGAGGGGGAAAACACTATTTTCCTCACCTACCTCCAAGGAATCACCTCAGATATGTGTTATTAAATGAGACTGAAAGTGTGAAGATACATACTGTGTAAATTGTGTGTAAGATGCATACTCTCTCCCCCCCCCCCCCCCCCCATCTCTCTCTTTCTCTCTCACAAAGCAAATTTACAAGGAAGGTCGAGTCTGACACCTTGTGGTGGGTTGACATCTCATAACAAAATATATTCATACCACTTCACCTCAGACAAGGTGCATATTGGTATATGTATTGTAACAATGATATTTTAAGTAGTCAAACAATTTGTTTTTTTAAGTAAATAAAATAGATTAACATATTATACATTTACTTAAAAGTAAAATGCATTAAAATCATCACCAACTATTTAGGAGTTGTGTCAAGTAATGTAAGCCAAACACAACAATCAGTTGTTTAAGCTGTATTCTTGGGAGTAATGTTGGTTATTTGTAGCTACATAACTGAGAAGAAAGAGGCATATTATGCAGTCTGACCAGTCACAAGTGTTTGGTCTAAGAGGGCGTCGTATGCTGTACAGCAGGCCTATTCAATTAGCGGCCCGGATACGACCCTTCTGAACTTTTTTCTGGCCCGCAAGAGGTTGCCTGCAAATCGGACTGGCATATATAGCATAAATAAAATTAAAGCCATATTCACACCAAATGCGGCGAAAACATAGGTGTTTTCCATCCCACTCCGAGCTGCAGCGGCGTCCAGAACAAAACACACTCTGTCCACACCTGCCATCGGCTCAGTCAAGCTCACGCTGCACGCTGGTTTGGCGGGCGAGCCACAGAGAAAAGTCACTCCCTTACTTTAGCTCGGCAAGCTAACAACACGCTTCAAGATGTCTCTCTCCAAGCCAAAGAAACCTAGAGTTCATTCTGAAAAGCGTCACGTCCAGAGCGAATGGACTGACACATATTGATTTACTTTGCCAGCCGCAACAAGTAAAAAACGGGTGTGTTTATCGTGCAACGAATGTATTTCCGTGATGAAAGAATACAACGTGAAGCAGCACTGCGAGTCAAGTCACGGCTCGTTTTCTGCCAGATGTCCCGTGGGCTCAGAGGAACGGAGAAGGAAAGTACAGGGACGGGATATGTTTGTAGTTCTATAGGAGTACATCACCTGACTTAATGTGATGCATTCTTAGTGTAAATGCAAAGACACATCTGCTTTATGATTCAAATAAGCCTACTTACTGTTAAACTGTAAACATGTGTAAGATATGTATGTTATTGTGAGTCTGATGCTACTGTTTTACTTTGTTCTATTTGCATTTAGTATTTCATTCTATGGATATGGACTTGTTTTCAAAGCACCTTATGTATGAGGAAGTGTTGAGGATATTATAAACAGGGAAACTTACTGGTAATGTGGTGATTACTGTTTTATTATATTCATATCTTTCTACATTAGTGGACATGGACCTGTTGGGATAACAACTCAGGTCTCCTTGGCTTTAAAGATGCAACATTTTGCACTTTTGTGTGAAGCCTTGTGACCATAGCCTTCCTACTATTCTGTAATGAATTAAGGTGATACAAATCAAGTGAAACAAGGGGGGGGATGCACGTGACTAGTTCATTTCATACATTAGTAACTATTAACACTACTGTAAGTAAGAGTTGTTTGTAGTGATTCATTGACAAAGTATTGTGTGGCCCACAAACCCCCAGTGATTTTCCTATTCGGCCCACTTGCTAATGAAGTTGTATCGCCCTGCTGTACAGTCTATAAAGCACACTGAGACAAATGTATAATTTGTGATATTGGGCTATATAAATACATTTGATTGACTGTTCACTTATTAATGAGGCACAATTACATTCCAATGTTTGCTATATTTCAGTGAAGGTTGTTTTGCATTAGGTCCTGCTGTCAACACTTCAGAATATTAAGACAGCAAGGTTATAGTTTTATATGTTCATACATTAGGATATATGCAGATATACCATCATCAGATGTGATTTAGATTTCTTCTTGAGGCACAGCACAAACAGTACACAGTACAGTACAGATTCATCATGTATAGATGTTGTAGCTGATTATTTTTCATTGTTCTGTGATGTTTGTTCTTGGCCTAGAAACAAGCTTTTGGTTTTAGTTTACTTACAACAGTCAAATTGTTGTTTACAAAATCAAAATATATTTATGACATACTTTGTCACGGTTAGAAAATGAAGTCCTGGATTTGTTTCCATAAAGGGGAGAATTTGAATCTGGTACGCTTATCTACCGGTACTTGATAACATTTAACATCACAGCGCAGGCTGTTACTGACTCTACACTATCATCATCTTATTTTAGCAGTGCACAGTAAAGTCATACACATTTTAATCTGCATTAAGCTTTTATTATTTAAATTAAATGATAGCACACAGCAGGCCAATGCCTTAGCTAGAATTATTTGAATCCTATACCAGTTGCTTCCACAACTGAAGGCATCCACACCAATCTTTTTGCCGTATATTCTTTATGCCATAGATGTTTTTAATCTCTCAAATATTAATCAGTGTTGTGTCAGGCATTATAATGTACACTTATGGAACATATATTCTACTATCCCAGTAAAAGGAAACAATGGAAACGTGTATACTCACTTGCTAACTTCCTTATACTGTGCAATCTCTTCAATGTAGAGCAGGTCATGCAGTCGGGCCTGGTAGTTGTCTTTGGTCAGAGTCTTGTCCAGGACTGACTGGGTGAAGAGCTGGTCGGCCGACAGAGGGATCTGATATCGGGAAAGGAGGCTGCGCTCCAGGTCTGCCATCGTTTCATTAGGAACGAATTCTACGATGGTCTTACAGGAAGAGTCCCAGCGCTTTGCAGAGATCAAGAGCTGCTGCCTGGCTACCATCAGATGTTCAAGGTCTGAGAACAGATGGAAAGAGGTTTTTTATTGTCCCCAAAAAGGAAAAAAATGTTCCACACAGTGTGCATCCAGAACAAAACTACATACTAAAAGACTAAAAAGGACAATATGGTGGTTAACAGCATTTATTACTAGAAGTCTATACCAATGTAGATTAACACCAATGCATATAGTCTATAACCAATGGAGATCAACACATTAAATAAGCAAGTTCTTAAATATTTTAAAACACTACAAATTACAATATGCAAATAAATACTGATCCAAACATAAGAAAACAATCTACAACTCGATATAAAGGATGTTTTTAAACAGCTGTGTGACTCCTTTACATCATTTTATATACATTGACAAAATATTTTTTTAAAGACCTCGAGATGACCGTCTAGCTTTTAGGATACCTTCAATCGAGGCAGCGTCCACCATGATCCGCTGCATCAGCACAGGTTCTGAGCCGAAGTCAAAAACAACGGTCTGTCGGAAGGTACCAAAGATTTCTGTGCTGAAGCCCACTGCTACCTTGTAGACACAATGGTCCAGGCCATTGTCTGCTGCCACTGTCAGAACAGCAAAGTTCAGTGTCAATGCATTTAAACTTGCAATGAAATGTAGACAAAACGAAAGAGAGATGCAACTGTAACATTCATTTAGATGAACGGAAACAACGCAGGTTTCATTTTCCTCACTTGCCTGTGAATGTAAAGACATTCACATACAAAATAGTGTAAATAATTAACCGGGACATACCTGCCGTGTCGTCTCCTGGAGTCCACTCTTGGCAGCCTTTGGGGAGGGTTTGCAGCCGTTCCTCAGACGACACACCTGTGATGAAGAAGTGTGGTCGGTGGGCATCGTAGAGCAGGGCGATGCGGAACAGCTTTCTAGCCGGCTAGTCAAGGAGACAGAGATGGAAAGACAATCAGAACATTCACATAATCTAAATATGATAAGACCAACAACTAGCACGGGCATGTGTGCAGTGCAGAATATTGACTTATTTTTCCGTGTCGTACTGATACCTGGTGAAACAAAGAAAGGATTTGATTGGGTGCATGCTTGGTATTCAACATTGCATCCTACCTTGCACAAGAATGAGAAGGTCCAGGAGTGTGAGGATTTTTTGGCAGCGACGGTAACAGAGAGGCTGGAGCTGGTTTCTACATTCACCCCATCTAAATAGTCACTCAGCTGGAAAGAAAAAAAACACACATCTGGTTAGACAGAATCTATCACTGCAAATGTACTCAGATATATTTTACAAGTAGTGGTCTGTCAAAAGAGTTAAAGTTCACTGCTGCACAAAAGTTGAATGGATGAAAGCATTCATCTTTATCACATACTGTATGCTTCAGAACAGTCAAGTGCCAGCTATAGGGCTTGTTAGTTTTATAAAAGCTTCTGTATGAGTCTCTTTCAACATCCCACTTCAAGAAAATGATTGAGTCTTGCCACTTAATTCTGTCAACTTGTCTGGTCAACAGATTAAAACATTTTGAGACTGCCGTGACTGCTAAAGATAGTTTTCTCCTGCTGTGTAAATATGGTATAGTACAATTCTGGTGTTTCATTACCTTGAGTTATAAAATGATAATATGACAACAGGAAAACACAATAACTCCGCTAGGGGTAGTAAATGTTTGGTGTGTATATACAAAAGCTAATTGCTGGGTTGTACACAGGTGTTGGTACTTCCCCCACTAGATTTACAAAGTTTGGAGAGAATCACAACACAGTACCATGCACACGTTTGTGTGTGGAAAGTGAACCCTTGACTTGATATTGGTATTTTTTTCTGTTTCCTATTCATTTAGCTTTTGAGCTTGCATGCACTCACCACTTTCTCTGGGGAGAGGGAATTCATCCACTTCTCTATCAGAGTCTCCATGTAGCTCTCGGTGAAGTGTTTGCTCTCCTGCTGCTGTTTGAGGCGGATGAGGCGTGACGCATAGCGCTTCTGCCACTCCATCAGCTCCTCCTGAGAGTGGGCTGACGTACACTGGGCCCCGTACCGACACAGACCCTGCTCCAAGTACCTACAGCAAAGACAAACTGTGTGCTGAACTGGTGCTAAAATAAGTATTCAATTACACAATTATGTCTTTACATCACAAAGAAATGTTGGTAGTTACAGCTTCCCCAGTGCAAGAATTGGTTGCATTTCTTTGTTTCATATTATACTAAATCTTAAGATGTACATACATTTATCACACTTGAGGCAGGCATTTTTTATTATTTTGCTTTTATAGAGACCACAAATTTGATTTATAATTTAAAATATATAACACATTTCAATAGCATTTGTGTACAGGATCTGTACATGATCAAGAAGTAATAGTCTGCGGCAATATTAAGGTTCTTTAAAATTTGTATTCATGCGTTTTTAAATGCAAAAATATTATAATTGTGCCTTATGTCCTAAAATCTGTAGAACAGCATTTGAAACAAACTATAAATGTTACTATCGTTTGTAAAAGTTTAGTGATAAAATTGTAATTTATGGCAGTTAATTAACATGAATTATAGCTTTATAGACTTCAGTGCAAGTGAATAACATAATTACTTCCTGAAAGCTATATCAGTCACTTTACTATCAAATGCCAGGCTTTCACACAATCTAGAACAGTGGACGTTGCATGTTAAACGTACAATGCGTCTTCAGCCACTAGGGGGCTTTCAATCAGAACCCTAACAAAAGACAGTGTTGTTCAGTATACTCAGCTTGTTTCTCTGAAAACTTTAGATCTAGATAAAATCCATCATCCGGTTAAAATACATAGTTAAATACCACAAAGATCTAAAAAAAAAATGTGTATTTTAGAAATGTGACTTAAAACGCATGCGCAAAGGGGGGACAAAAACATATAGCACAGGTCTAGTTGTTTTTTGACATCTTAAATCACTCAGCAATATTCTGAATGAGAGATGAATTCTTCATTACTCCCACCTGTGTGGAGATGGTCATCAAGTTTGCATTACCTTTTACAGAGGGTGTACTCCTCACTGCTGGTGACTCCTCGGGGAGGAGGCCGGAATTGCCAGCCATCTTGGACCTCTGTAAATACACACAGCCAAGTGGTCAATATAACACTAAGCCAAAGCCTTCAAAAACATCGTAAACTGAGCTTTAGCCAGTTTGTAACCCGTTTAGAATGTGCTGCCAATCTGCCAACTGGCTGAGTAAAGACTTTCTAAACATGAATAATATCGTCTGTACTTCAGTATATGTGAAGGTTTTGTACCAAGCACATTGTCAGTGCCTTTTTTTCAAGTTGAGGGAAGTATTGAAAACGACTCATGCTACAGATTGGCTCACCTTCCTCCTGGTCATCTGTGTATTCTGGTGCCATCTCCCTATTTATAGACTGACAGAGACAAAGATCGGGCAGGGTGGAGGTGGGGACAGAAAGATAATCATTATTATGTGAACTACTAACATAGTCATACAAGTAGTTGGACCACTGGACTTATTGCAGAAAAAAGATGTACTAAAATGCACAACTCGGTGAGCTACAAGCTAGGCAGATGAGCACAAAATAATTCTGTTTGTGTTGGAATCAGGCCATAAGCCATCTTTATGACTCTCACCTGCAAGTATTAAACCATCATGTCTTAAAGGAACGCAAAACAGTAAGGACACTTACCTCTATTTCTGAGAAGAGCATTTTTAATCTGGAAAGGTCTTTTGCGACAATGCCATTCTGTGAAAAACAAAGTAGAAAAGGATCTTGATTAAAACAACATACTGTAATCAATGCTTTCAGTACACGTTTATAATAACTATAAAACCAACCACTTATAGCTGAATAAGCTGGCAGATGTTGCTTGGTGTAATCACATTTATAATGTCATTTTCAGGTATCTACAGGCAAGATTTAAATCCATCACCATCCCAATATTTAAAAGCTGGACTACACAAGTGAATATTTGCAGCTCCAAACGGCGAGAGCTGTCAACTGAAAGGTCGCAGGGTGTGTAACTGCTATGCATGAAAGTGGCAAACACTTCTAACCTCATGCATTATCTAGCTGAAGTGCTTATAGTTTATATATTGCACTTTCAATTTGTCACTTCTGTGGGTGGATTTCCTGCCAGTAACTGTACACGACACAAGAATCTAGCGCAGTATGGTGAATCTTTAGGGTCTCGTTGGTGATCAGTGAGGCATTTTCTAATGCAGACGCAGAGTACGATTCAAAATTGATACGGTTGGATTTTTCCTTAAAAAGACTGAATAACAAAAGGCCATAATAAAGATGTTCATTTATCCTCTCGCTCTTCAGAAGGGCAGATCTGGATGATACTCTGATAAAGCATTCAAATATGTAGTGTAGGCAAGTCAATAAAAACTTTTCAGTCCCAGATGACCGGCAGTCCTGCTTTGGATGTTTTACTCTTATGGACATTTTCTTAAGCAACCAAAAGTCTCCAATATTAAATGTATTCAGTGTTTCTCCTAGGTTTACTGCTTTGGAGGGGCACTCACCGTGCGACGGGAAGATTGCGTGCACGGGGACATTGCGTGCGTGGCGCGGGGACATTGCGTGCGCGGCGCGGGGACATTGCGTGACAGTACAGATCACTGCAGAGCTCATCTGGTCTGGTTTTTTAAATCCATATACAGGAACTGGATTTGACCCACATGATACATATATAAAAAAAAATGGATCTGAATTTGTTTTAAGAAATAAAGTTGGCTACATCATAATTGCCGTGTATCAAATGACAACACTCTTGCATGTTACGCCACAGTGTGAAGTGCCAGCACCACACATGATGAAGTGGAAAACAAATAACAGAAGAGTTTTCTGCCTCCTCTAGTGATCCAATTCTGATTCTCAAATACTTCCTTGAGTTCATGAGAAAGTCAATGTGTTTGCAGAACAGTTGCGGAACACTTAGAACGGGAAGCTTAAAATTCTGTAAAAAATTAGTGGGGCAGTCAAAGGAGTAAATATAATTAGCCTAAATTGTGTCAGAATATTGTTTGTTGGAGACCTGGCGAGTAAACAGGATTGTCCCCACTTGCACAAAATGTTGGATGACCTTGGGGCCAAGCTCAACCTTTATGTGCTGTGTATGAATATGTGGGGTGTGTGTGTGTGTGTGTGTGTGTGTGTGTGTGTGTGTGTGTGAGTGAAGTGGTTGCAAACAGGAAGCGAGTGGAGCTGGGAGAGGCACCTTGGCAGTAAAATACACATTGATGTATGAAGACAGCGGTTAGGATTAGGAAAGGGAGGGAGAAGTCAAACAGGAGAAAATGTGGAAACATCAAAATTGACCCGCTGTAGGTAAACCTCACTTTATCTTCGACATTTATTTTCATTTGGCCCTTTTTCAATCCAGAAGTAAGCTTCGTAGTCATTCCAACATAAGTTTTAAACTTTTTATCAATACTAACTGACCCCACTGTGGTACATAAACTATTTGTATGAGCCTTTTTTTTTTTTTTTTTTTAAGAAGGTCATATTTTCTATGTGTGGCCTTTTTATTTAGGCAAAACCACCATGACTATCTTAATCATCAAGCACATGGTATCTGATATAACTGTTGCTTCTTATATCACTATGAAAGTCATTCATGTTCATTAGCATTCAATATTAAAAACCCATCCCATGCTCAGTGAGGTTTTCCCTCTTTCGGTTAGGGAAAATATGACCTCAACAAGCATAATATTTAAGCCTTATATGAACTTTGGTATTACATTGTAATTACAGTCAATGTGTAGGCTGACCATATGCACATATGGTATACATTGTCCGTTAATCATACCATTGGCTCTCCATACAAGGCTTTGGAGAGGATGCTGGCCACCTCCTCCAGGCTGCCATCCAACAGCATAGAGCGCAAGCTGGCCTGTAGCGAACCATCTCCTCTGGCAATCTCTTCTGCCAGCACTAGGACAGGATGAAGAATACACAGGGAACAGGTAGGGAGAGAATTAATTCAGTACATTCAGTTAGGTCTGTTCTCTACAATGTAATAATTAAGCAATAACATTAACCCAATAGACAGTAAACAGTTTAGATTCTGCAAAGAAATAATCCCAGATTTAAGATTTCTTCTGCTCCACTGAGACCAAGGCGTTAAAATGTGCTGCTTCCCTGACCCTGGCCGACATACACACACTTTGTCTGGCACAAAGTAAAAAAACGACTACTGTATACAGTATCAGCAGATGTTTCCAATTTAAATTGCTACTCACCGTGTTTGCAGTCTTCATCTGCTTCATCATAGTTTTTCTGTTGGCAGAAGGAGAAAAAAGAAAAAAGTAAAAAAGTGGTAACCATAACAAATGGGAATACTGTGTTCGAGGGTCAGAGCTTCACATAAGCTCCAAGAATGGCTATCTTTGCCTCACAGCAGAGTCCTTCACACTATCATTATAGACTTAAGTAGTTCCTATAATCTTAGGGCTTAAGTAACTGGTGTAATTTTAGTGCTCTGGGAAGATAACATAACAGTACCATGAGGAAGAAAGTAGGGTGTATTGTTCTCATTTCTACCATTCTCTTCATGATATTTTACCAAGTGATTAGAAGTACAACAGTGGATTTAAAGCTCAATGCTCAGCCAATATCATTTCAGTGTAATGAATTAACTTAGGGACAGGAGAAAAATATATTTTAATTTGGTGAATAGACGGTTTAGAGTTCTGCTTCTCAAAGAAAGGTGTCCTCAATCCCCGTCATAACTGTGGTTGACTGGTATGATAAAAAAAAAGAAAAAGAAGAAATGTAAAGAATTTCGGGGCCACAAAGCAACAGAGGAGGGAAAACAGTGAGCATCCAAGACTGTAGGTTGTATGCTTGCTAGGGCAAGCAACAGGACTGCCACTGTACTCACCAGCTGCAAGAAGGCAGCAATACGGTAGAGCAGGGCCCGGCTGCGGAGTGGTCCGCTGGCAGCCACAAGGGATGTAGGGCTCTGTGGGACAGGGGCACCGGAAGGTGGGGCTTGGGGTGTAAGGACCACCAGGGCGTCCGTGCTGTGGCTGACTGCCGCCTCGTACTCCCGCCTTGCTAACGATCTGCTGGCTTCTTCACATGACTTCTCCGCTCTCCTGTCCGCCATGACTCAGGGACAAAACTTCTGGAGTGAGAAAAAAGACAAGAAGAAAGATATAGTATGAACATCTTCAGTATGAAAACAAATTCTTAATTGTAGGGGTCTCTTACTTTAGGTGTGTGCGCACATGTGTGTGCCACGCCCTTCGCAAATCACAGCGGAGGAGAGAATGTGAACGCGCAAAGTAAACACTGAAACGGGCACATAAATTAGATAAACATAAGCGTTTACTTTATTTAATAAAATAGCACCTGTTCAATGTGAAACATGAGTTGTGAAACATGAGTTGTGAATGAATATATATATATATATATATATATATATATATATATATATATATATATATATATATATATATATATATATATATATATATATATATATATATATATATATAAATATACAGGGCTCCGTTGGGGGGGGGTGCGCGCACACCCTGAAACAACGGTAGGGGAAACACTGCTAATATATAGAACCGCTTTCTGTTGAAAAATATGTCATTCAACTTCCAGTTCGGCAACATTTTGCAAGCGTTTCACATCTTAAATGCTGCCATTGGTTAAAAACTAAAATGGTTTACTTTGGGGGGGGCTTTGACTGCAAATGAAGAAAGGCTTTCCACACTCCCTGCAAACAGTTGAAGACTGACACTCCTCTCACAAGGGATTGCACACAAAAGTCGAGGACTCTGCACTACAGAAAACTAGCCTATAAGGAATATTCCTCTTTCCACAGAGCTGGAATAACATAACTGTCAACCTAGGCATTCAAAAAAACTTACCTTTTGATACATTAATCTAAAACGGGGATATTTATGCCTTTTCTCATTTTAACAGAAGCTTGTCCTTTCCCTCCATGGCATTTGGTGGTGTGTATCAAGAGTTTGTTTCTTTTTACCTTAAGCATGCTCACTGGCTGCAGATTCTAGTCCAAGAATGGACATGCAAATAGGTCAGACCATTATGCTGAATGTATGAGAGTATATATATACATATCACGTTATACAAGTTGAGAAAATAAAACCTACAATACTTCCACACATCCCATTGTTTTGCTTCACTAACAGGTTTCTGCCATCATTCTTGCATCTTACCGAAACTTACTGAAACTTACTGAAACTTACTGAAAAGGTAAATAATACTGAAATAGAGATAGAGAGATAGAGAGAAGGGGAGATCAGAGAAATAGGGAGAGGGCTCCACTCCATGTCTCTGGGGAGTAGTTGATCATGCATTGACACTTGCTCTCGCAGTTTTAAATGCCACAAAGTTGTGCCGCTGACAGCTAAACCCCATCTACTCCAGAAATAATACAAGTCGTGTTTTTGATGATCAGAATTGAAAGCAAATTTCTATTGATTTAAAACCGTGACACCCCTATATGGAACATCTTAGCGCCATGGAGGTGGAGCAAGACCTCTTTCCTTCCTCGCAAGGGCAGGTATTACTTAGACTCCACCCCAAGTCAAAATTGACTAAGTTGTGTTATATATAGTACACGTATGATTTTGATATCTAAAATGTTTAATGTAATACATAAACCTAATTTCCATCCAAAAATACCATTAGTCACTTTAGGGTAGTCTCTCAAAGACAATAAAACTAAATTCACTATGACTCAGCCTGAATCAAGTCAGATGTGCATCAAATATAATTTGTTAATACTTTTTCCTTGAGTCCCTTGAGACTATTTAGGAACTAAATGAGCAGAATCTGCAACATGAACGTGAACATGATCAGTTGCTTCCTAAAATCTTAATTTGAAAAGGGATTTTCCTCCCTGCTGGACTTAAGGGTCGCAACTTACCAGTTATTACATGTCACTCTCTGAGACCTATTTTATCTCATATCTAAAACCAAGCACCAATCTATATTTTGAAAAACCTTTAGGGATAATAATAGTTGATTATTCCAGCAAAATGTAAACAACTGCAACATTCTTTCATCATTGGTAATTAAACATGTTTGGGTTTTAGACCGCTGGTGGGATAAAACAAGCAATTTGAAAGCGTCATCTTGAGCTCAGAGAAACTGCCCTTCTTTCTACTCTGACGAAATGGTGTTTTGTGGGTGGTAGTATGCAATGTGGATGTCTGCTCACCAAGAGTCATAACCTCGTGAGGTTGATCTGTGTCATAAACAACAGGAAGAGAGGATGACGCTCAAAGAGTGGTTCTTCCATACCTTATATTTTGTCCTCTGTTCACACTGTGTACATTCAAATACATTTGCAACTAGCCGGGAAAGCAGTGATCACATGAAAAGCCTGAAGCATTATGTGAGACGTACGTTTTCTTATCATCTCAAACTCCAAAGCCAACAACAGTGGAGTCAACTGTCTGGTGTCATCCGACTGCTTAGACTAAGGGCATTATCATAATCCAAATTACCATTTAATAATGTTTTATGAATTGTTGTTTAAATATGTTTGAAAACACACATTACAGTAACATGAACCAAACGTATTATTAACAAATATAAATCAGCCTATTCATAACAAAACTATAAAAATCATGTGAGCTAGCTAACCTGTTAAAATCACTGTGCGGCCATCTATAATGAAGAATCAGTTAGCTACAGCTACGTATCTTCAGTATTTAATAGCTGAGGCTTGTATGCACCATAAAAAAGGTATGTTTATACACGGTACTTAAGGCCGCCCCACAAGTTAGTGTAGGCCCGGTGTAATCTGTCATACAATGTCATACATTTCTTTATACAATTCTTACACTTCTGTACATACATCCCTGATAAGAAAGTATCATGCACCGATGAGACTAGCATATTTAGGAACATAAGGTGAAGCAAACTAAGCAAACGGGTGAATACATTATATGTCACCTGATAAATTAGACTGGCTGAATTTTGTATTTAAAATGTGGATCCACATGTGTATATTACCTTCATGAGTGTAATGATTTTTTTAATGCAATCTTCCTAAAATGCCTACCAAGTTTTATGTAATCAGCACATGGGTATCCTCACTTGGTCATGTAATGGCATTTAATATCCATAACGGTCAAAAAAATAAGAGCAAAGACAGAATTTGTGAATGCTTGGCTAAAGACATCAGACACATATCATTCTTAGTTTAGCAGGAATATTTTGATAATCAATGTTTGCAAAGCAAACAACAGGCCATGTTGGACCAGCCGCATCATTTGGAGTGCACTTGCTGTTATCTTCTTTTAATTGCAGGAGTTTGTGTCACCAATACATTTACATCTAAACATACACTTATATTCAAGTGTAAGTAATCTTTGGTAGTTATTGCAACTAAGATATAACTATTATAGCAGGGCGTACTATACAATGCCCACCTCGGGTCTCTGTGGCCCCAGCAACATTTCTTTAATGCCTAGCCAAGCAACAAAAAAGCAGCAGGCCAGGGCTACAGCAGGAGAATCTAAACCTCAGTCTGTGATTACAAGAAGCAGCATGCCCTCCTTCACACCAACCCGCACAGATCTGGATAAGGACGGTACACCAAGACCTGCTGGGGAATACCAGGGCAACAAATGCTCAACCTTGACTAATAGCTTAGTAACTTTTGGTCCTGTTTCTACCTTAGGAATTGAGGCTTATCTTAGACTAGCTAAATAAATAAAAACACCTTTAAATCGTTAAAATGCTTCCTCAAAAGAACTAGTATAGTTATTATTTGCAAAGATGGCTGGCAAAACCAACTTTTGGTTGCTAATTAAAATTCCACAACAATTAGCTGATGCTGAATTTCCATCCTGGCCCTCACCACAGTGCTGAATTCAGCTTTTGATTATGACCGGCTCAAAAGAAACAGTGAATTTGTGGCCTGTGGCCCAGTCATTTTGGGTACATGTGTGATAACTAGTTCTTATAAGTGGGACAGCAGACAGCTACTGTATGTTAAAGCTGCATTATCAGTGTAATGAAAACATCAAATAACAGATGTTACACCCTGGTAGAAAACTGTCTTTTCATGAAAAAAAACATTCATTAGGCATTTCGTGCCATAACTTACTATGCGAGTAGAGTTGGAAATTAAGTACATCTGCTAATGTGCAGTAATTTTGAAATAAATAGCATTTAGTGTTTCAGATAGTTACTTCTCAAATACCCAGCAACAGGCAACTATGCTTGCAGCAGCTGCTCTAGCCCAACTGGCAGCACCTCTGAGTCAGCCCGTTTGTGTCCCTTAGGACCATAACATATAGACAAATTTTCTAGCAAATATACAATACGTGACACAGACTACATTTGAAGTTAGTGTTGATGTATAGCATGAATTAACACTAAGGCTAACAAAAGGTTAAAAAAAATAGATATACATTTGCATCACATGCAATATTTTCCCCCTCAAATACAATGTTGCTGAAGACAGCACAGCCATCTCCTCAGACAGATACTACATGAGTTTGTGCAAAATAAGCATGAAATGTATGTGCTGAACAGTTAACACTTTAGTGTTTCATGTACAATATCTGACAAACTAGTACAGCTCTCTTCACACTCTCTTCTTTTCCACTAGATAAAAGATAACCACTGTTGAGTTCACTTCCCCTAAAAATTCAAACATTCAGATGAGGAACCCCATTAGGTTATATGTTGTGTTACGAGTAGGCTGTATGACAATGTATGCTTGTATACTATGCACATAGTGTTGCAGCACCCATTCTGTAATAGCACACACTTCTCTGCATCCTAAACAAGAAACACTGGTCCTCCCCTGTTCCCACAAGACAGGTGCATTATGGGAAGTGTATTTAGATTCTACTTGTTTAATGTCAAAACCACAGCTGAAACAAGTGCACCAAATAAAAGAGCAATCATGTTTTGGCATAATTGCCAGAGTGGCAACTAAGACATACTCTAATATTTCTATTTCACAACATTGAGGGACAACACATGATCGTCAGAATCTTTTTAGCAAATATTTTACGTAATGCATGCGAGGCATGGAAAATGAGGTGTGAAAGTTGCTTGGACTAGCAAACAAGGTTTGTTGTTGGGGAAATAGAAAATAAGGTCAAAGATGAAACCAAACATAGGACTGGTCTTAACGCAGTATCTTCTCTAATTATGAGAGGTTATTTAAAAACATATGCAGCGTTTTACACTTCTATTTGTAACAGTAAGAATAGATGTTACCTAATGTTAGTGCTTGCAAGCCAGCCACTTCAGAGGGGCAACAACAAATAGTTTGGCGGGATACAGCGGGTGGAAAACAGCCTTGTTTAAGTGTCCAGTTGTGGGATTCCTACTAAAGAAGCTGCAGCTTTGACTTCAGTACGGTGGAGGAGAAAGCTTATTTTATAGCTGAGGATAGTTGTAAAAGAACATCGATTGCTTTCATCCTGACATAACGTTATTTGACTCGGCAGTATCGTTAGCAGCAATGTGTAGAAAACACGGCTATAAAACCTGCAATTTTCTCAAAGTCCAATTAGTAGATATCAAGAGAGAATACACTAATTAACACAAACGTTGGAAATGACTTGTTTCGTCTTTTAGTAGGTAGAGTTCTAGCTGTTGTTTGTCTACTGAACTTGTCATGACTGTTGCAAGTCAGACCGATGACGGCAGCGTTACAAAGCCCTGAAAAATGTCCCCACAAATGTTGGTTAACTTGCCGTTCGCGTTTGCACAGAGTAAACAGTGTTGCCACGAACCAGAGTATGCGTAGCTAACAGTTAGCTTGCTAGCCAAAACACGGCCTTTCTTGGCACCAAACTGGCAAGCTCACAACAAGAATAGCTGGCTGGTTTGTTAATGTTAGCAAGCTAGCTACCGTTAGCTAGCTAGCTAGGTTCGCCGAAACAAAACGGGTTCGGGCCTGTAATTTTGCCACGGTGTTTAGGCGCATATAATTGATATGACATCGTGTTCTTATCCTTGCATGAACTCAAAGCATTAGTCGTTACTATAATGATTTGTGGAGGAGATTCATGTCACTGGCTTTGCGATGAAAAAGACAACTGAAAGGGCTGGAAATGGGAAGTCAACACTTACCTAGCTTTACTTTCTACGCCATCTTGGATCCACTTGTCAGACCATCGCAAAGCATAGTGGGATGTACTGATCTGAAGGTTGAGAGGACTGGCGTGTGTGAGTGCGTGTGTGTGTGTGTGGCCTCTGGTGGCAGGGATAGTCCTTGTCAAAAAAGCGTTTGTCTTAAAATGCTTTTGATTTGATTATTTTTAAACATTTAGGGTTTCTGTTTACTATTAATTCCAATTAAAAATACTCTTGATTTTATGAAAAAAATAGAAATTAAGTAAATTGTAGAATTGCACATATTCTGGATAACTGGGGCAATACAGAAGCCACTTAATTCATACTTATTGCTATAAAAGGCATACAAAACACAAATGTGACATTCTGCTCTGAACACACATTGCCCCAGAGCTACTTGGGTTTTGTTGGCAAGAAAACTAAAACAAAAGAGGGAATATATCCTGGGGCCAAACCATGTTTTTGTTTCTGATTCAAAACATGCTGAAACCAAAGTAATATTATACTAAATTATACTTTTGACTGTCTGCTTTTGTTATTGGGGGATTATTATCCATCATCATGCTTTTTAAACTCAGCAGTGTATTTTGTTTTATATTATTTTAGCACAACTGGAGAGTTTCTGGTAGAGGCGCTCAAATGCTGAGGCGGACATTGTCCTAAATGCTCCATGCAGTTTAAAAGTACCAAATATTCCGATAATAACTAACTAAATAGTAAGAACATATTTCAGAGCAAGGAAGAGGAGAATCATTAAGGCTGTAACAAATGTTAAGCAATGTACAGTCTTTTGTTGTCTTGTGTGTAAGGCATGTGTATGCAGGGTTAAACTATGTGAGGAATTACACATTTCCAAAACAACGAAGATTCAAGCTGCTAAATTGACACAAAAGACCATTTTCTAAAATATAATTGTTTTAAAATGTTCATTGTTAATACAAGCAGATGTGGCCGACCATTGGAAACAGCAAGTGAGGACAGTTTAAATAGATTTATGACAAGCCAGGTGTAACTAATAACATTGATGATTACTTTGTTCCCAAGGTAACAACATACACAATACCAGCCTCGGGAACTGGCCACCTAATTGAACTATATGGACATCGTTAATGTTATTGACTGCACCTGTGCTACAAAAAAAAGTCTATAAAAAGAAAATGTATCAAAAGCCGTTTTAATTAAGTTTCTAGTTAAAACTATGCGGAGATAGGCGAGTCCCAAAAACTACTGTGCCACCCATTAAGTGCCAACATACAAAGTTACTATTACCCAGCAATTACAGTAGTTACAATACAACGGAATAGATCAAATGGTCTGTCCAAAGGTGTGCCATCACAGCTGTAAATAGTTATTAAATGGACTTTGAGATAAGTATTTTTTATATCTGAAAATAATCACGTGGTATTGAGACAATACTGTATTCAAAGTTATTCATGCAAAGAAATGTATTCACATTTGCAAATAAGGTTTTCTGTCGACCACATCTTTTGTTATAGCAAAACTTGCTCACTCAGACAAAGATAGGTCAAGCTATGGATGTCATTTCCTGCCTGATCGCTGTAGATCCATCTTGCCTTGTCTTCTGTGTAGTGGTCAGGTGAATGGCACTGTACTGTATTTCCTTTCCCACAGCATCCTGCTGCCAAATCTGCACATGCTGCTTCTGTTGGAGGTGAACTCGGAGACATTTTGATGGAGAGACGACATCAGTGAACCGTGAGACAGTAACTCTCATATTGATGTCATCTAGACACTGCAAGGATGGAGTTTTCTATGTAAATCAGAAATGTTACATTTTGTTTCACTTAAATAAGACAGCTTTAATGCTTGATATATTGATTTTACAACTGGAGGCATCTGTACTTCTTCACTCACATTTATTCAGATATTTCCTTTAGCTTGTCACCTGTCTTTGCTTTGTAGTCAAAGTGTACTACAGTGTGCATGCTATAATTCCACGACCCTACACACTGTTAAACAGTCAGTTACAGTGGGCGCATAGGAGGGAGAGGGGGGCTGAGATCTTTGAAATTTCAAACATGGCTGAGCTACAATCACACCAAAAATTGCAGTCAAGTTTATAAGAAGCTCAACATTTGTCATACTAAAATGTACGCCAATCAGGTTAAACACTGTATAAAACCTACATACAACTTAAGCAAAGTGAGGAGTTTATTGTTTACATTACTACGGTTACATTTAAAAGAGTTTACAGCCATATTTTAATATAGCAATACATTTTAAACTACGGTTTATGAAGGGAAGCATATTTAGAGATCCAGTCACTGACAGAGAGATGCAAAGAAGTGAGGAGCTCATTTATTTATTGTCAAGGTTTTACTGGATAGTAAAAAAATGAACAAAGTTGGGGTGCTGTGCACGTGCTGCAGATTTATCTCCAATTATCAGACATTGTAATAACGCTGCATTCACAGTCCGCCAAAATATACTGTATATTCAAAAAACATTCCCACAGGAGGGAACAAAAACAAATATGAACCAAAACATAAAATAATGCCTTATGTTGTGGTTTCACTGCAGGTTGTGGATCATCTCCTCCTTGGCAATGAGATGCGTGGTCTTGTTGACCAGAGACATGAGAGAGTTGAGTTTGTGCGACCAGTCGTTGAGCAGGTCGTTGGGGTCTTTAGGCCTCTGAAAGTTGATGATGCCTGCCAGCCGGTCGACCTTGGCATAGATGGTCTTGTTTACAACTAGGGTGGAGAGGAACTCCTCGGATTCCTGAAGAAACATATAAAGCAGACAGACATTATGTTACCATTTCTATATTAATAATGAAAACATTCTTACCCTGGACTATCTGATCCATAACTGCACTACAACTTTAAAAGTATATTTTGCACCATGTCCACCTTTACACGAATACAAGTACAAGTAAAAAATGTTACCCAAAGTTATTATTGATAAGTTTTGTATAGTTTATACAAGCCCACAACAAGAATGAGATAATAAATATTTTTCAATAAAAAGAAAATAATATAATCTTTAACAAGATGCTGGAAAAGTAACCAGGATTAATAAAGTACTCCAACTGTCACAATGTTTCTTGATAATTATTTTCCTTCCAAAAGCAACTACTTAATGCAAGTCATATTGGCTGAATTAAGATAGCCAATCAGTAAAAGTGTTGCTTACGTCAATAGAGAGGTCAAGCAGTCCAGCCATCCTCTTCATTGTGATTCTGGTGTAATATTTGGCCATTATTCTGATGTTCTGGGGGGGGAAAGGGAGGGATATTCATTATTATACACATGTTCAGCAGAATACGATAGGATCATAATATCAGGTTAGAACAGAGGGGCACGTCAGCACGCTGACAAATATATTCAGGAGTGAAAACATTCATTGTCAATCCAATGTGCGTGTACTTTGATATTGCACATTGAACAGTCAACCAGTTTAGCTTTAATATTACAGCCATCATTTTCCCGGTTTGCTTGCATTGCACGTCTACGGTTTTTGGTAATTTTACCCCATTTACCCCGCTTTCAATTATATCCACTTAGATTAAAGCAATAATCTTTTAACCTTAAAAACCCTTAGTGTAAGGTATTTCCATATATACCAACATCTACAAATGATATACTGGACATAAAAAAATTATTTGAATACCTTTAATTAAGAGACGTTTAACATCCCAGTTCTACTTTGACTGTCAGTCTGTTTTTAAGATGTTCATGTGACATTCAAAGCCTCATTTGTCACTATTAATGCTCATCACTAACTCACAACATCTCCACATTCTTGCCCAGCCAAACTTAAAAAAAAGGGACAGTTCTTATAACATCTATTGCAACTTCCATGACCAATATGTATCACGATGCAATGCTTTCTTATTATTAATTATTGGTTTGCTAGTTCCAAGCTGCCAGCCTAGTTTGGGACAACAAGGCCGTTGAGATGCTCTTTGACAATGTATTTGATTAGAAGTCTCCCAGGTGCCAGGCATCAACACCTTCTCATTTGAACCATCTGAATACGTATGCGTCAGTTCAAAGCGAGAAGAGCCTACACTCGACTGTGGGACTTACATGCTCCACCACTCGGTTCTTCAGGTCCTTCCACCTTTTCTCCGCCTCTTCTGAATAGGAGAAGACGTCTGTGGCAGGGCTGTCAGTTGAGCCATCTCTCAGCTCCTTCCCATAATCCTCCACCAGGGAGGCCCAGCGCATCAGCTCCATAGTGGTGAACTGTTTCAGAAGGTCCCTAGGAATGGGAGGAGGAATACAGTGACACATTCCTCTGTTTTCACACCTAGCTGTAGATTGTATGCATGTGATGTCAGTATATGGGAACATTGCTATGAAACACACAACAGCCTCTGGAAAAAAAGCTCTACTAAAATCTTAAAGAGGTGTTGGACAATAGGCCAAACACAGATTTGCACAAAGGTTAGGTAGTCAGTAGTCTCTCTACATGTGCTATAGACAATGTTTGCGTCTAGAAATTAATTTCCTGGCCACATTTCAACGTGTGCAGACACGGACTGACTAGTATGTTGTACAGTCGATCGTTTATTTAGGTAGACTTTGCTTTTCAAAGATTTAAGTTTGTTGCCAATTCATAATGGCTAAAATATCATCATGTAAAAAATAAATGTTGTAACTGCATATACTCTATTAAGAAACTGGACTCATTAAGTCTGCGTTCTGTTTGTTGTATTTGTGGTGCGGAGACAGAGGAGCACAAAGTAGGTCTTACTTGTATTTAGGGATTTCTTCCAGTTTCTTGTCCTCACTGATTCTGTGCACGAGGTCTGACTGCTCGTTGTCATAAGGGGCAAGAATCACGTACAGCACCACACTCTTCAGGGCCTGAAATTCAAATCCAACCATTGCTTTTAATTTTTTAGCAACAGATATATTGTTTTATTGTTATTATTGCAACCTATGCTGCGATTGTTAATCGAAAATCACATTGATCAAAAGCATGTTAACATCCTGGGTATGTACAATTACACTCTCATTAACAAAATGTTCATGTTTTACTTTAGGATATATGAAACTGTGGCCTTGAGAGAAAGCCTGTGTACCTGTTGCCACTTGCTGCTGTCCTCCAAGATGCAGGGGGTGTCATAGATGGCCCGGTAGTGTTTGCAGATAGACAGGTAGGAGCCCTCGTGCTGGTCTACCTGAATCATCAGGTTGTAGTACTTCAGCTTGGACTCCTGAGTTTTTCATTAGACAAAAGAGAAGCTTTAGTGTTCAGTTACACCAACCTGCTCAGGTCAGAGCCATTATTTTTGTTAACCCTCAATTCCTGGTCTTTGTCTTACCTCGTTGCCCTCCTCTTGGAAGAATTTGGTGTTTATCTTCTTGCTGATGATCTGGGTGCGAATGTAATCTTTGACAGCAATGCAAAGCCTCATCTGTTCCAAGATAAACTCCACCTTCTCCTTTTTCGCCATGGAGCCATACGTCTCCACCTGAGTCGGGGAAAAGATATTCTAAGTACTTTCCAAACAGCAGGCCATGAAGCTTCCCCCCCCCCCAGAGAGAAATGTGGTGACAAAAATACCCCAAAAATGAAATTCTTTCAAATCTCTTAAAACATAGATGCTTTGTCTCCACAACAACCGTACAGATTTTTCTGAGGAAGAAAATAAAGGCCATCCGTCTCTTACCTGCAGCTCCTGAAGAATAGCAGCGGCCTCTTTGACTTCTCCGCACTGCTCCTTGATATTGGCCAAGGTCTTCGTCAGCCTGGCACGCTCAATCTCTACGTAGATCTGTAAGGAGGACATGATTAATGTATTAGTGAGGGTGAGCGGGCTTATGTCAAGAGTGGAATGGTCATCAATCTGTCTCCAAAATCTATCCTTAATATACCTGAGCACATTTGCATTCACTCCTCAGGAGGAAAATAATTTTCCATGTAAATTAGACCCTAAAAAATTGCATAACACCTAAGTAAATGTAATTGTTTCCACACTCTGAAGAATGACTTGGATTAAAAAGAAACAAACCACTTCTCTAGGCTGGTATTCCTGATAATACACAAATCTCTGGTTGCCTCAGTCATAGTTAACCTGTGACTTTCAAGCTCCCCCCGTGTAGCACAGAGTGGCGTAAGGTACTTTATTCGACAGCCGCTTGAATCCACACAACTCTCCTGTCTAGTAGGTGTAGTTTACAGTTCTGTTTTAACACACATAACACATTCCAGACCTTGCCAGCAGTCACGGTGCGAAGTGTGTCGATGAGCCTCAGCTTGATGGGCTGATCAGTCACAGTATCCACATACTTGTAACATTCTTGCACCATTTTGGCAACAGCCTGATAAGACAGATAGCAAAACAAAAAAGAGAAGTTAGAGCTTGACAAAGAACAGCTTCAAGGTATTAAGTAAATCATGTTCGTTACTTGTCTAATTTCTGTTTATGGGTACTTTCTACAAAAAAAAAGTGTATTTGCCATTCAGGGAGATTATTTTAAAACATGAATCCAAGCCTTCAAAATAGATGACAGTGTACAAGGTGTCAATATCTTGACGACATACAACAGTGTTGTTAATTGGGTAATTTGATTAGTCAGTAGTGCCACTGGAAAGATTCATTTTGGGAGAGAAAACATTTATTTTCAGACTGTTGGACTTAAAAATAATATTTTTGGACACAACTGGTAGAAAAGAGCCATCAGGGGAAAACAAGTCTCTGACCTGTTTCAGCTGACTCCTCCTTTTGGTGAGCAACATGATGTTTTCGTTCAGGGCATCCCAGTCCTTGGCTTCATAACACATCTGGACCACAGCCACAAGGATTCTGGAGGTGGACAGCATGTCTGATGCCTGAGCAGGGGTTGAAGGCAGATAAGTAAAACAAGGACAGGCAAGTACACAAAATAACACAAACTAATGACTTATTTCATTAACAATACTATTGTTATAAAACATTTCCTATTTGTACATAACAATGAGGCAGGTTTTGTAAAATATTGTGTTTCGGGATGGACTGAAAAATAACGCTAAATCATCAAATGAATTGTCAATGTATGAAATAAACATATGGGGGAAAGGAAACATGTTGTACTAAAAACGTTACTGTTCACTTACCGTTCTTGTTTGCTTCTCCAATGACAACAAACTCTCAATTGCCTCCTGCAGCTTGCCCTCCTGTAACAGAAAAATACACAAGCTTAGCGATTATAACACTTATTACTTGGGACAAATCTTATCTTTAATTTTTGGATTTACATACAATTAAAAAGGCATTGTGTCGGGCTAGCCAGTTAGCTTAAGATGTTGCCAATGACTAACGTTAGACCGCCGAGACCAATGTTAGCATGGTAGCGAGCCTAATAATAAAATGGTAACTAAAATATGTGAACGTTAAATAAATACATCCCACATTTGTGAGTAACTTCCGCTCATTATATTAGTTATTAGAAGTTTCCGGAGGTGCTAAAAAAAGTCGATGTTAGCTTGGATGCTAACGCACTGACTGATGCACCATGACTCAGCCGGCGCTGGCCTCTTTCACACTTACTTTAGCCATTTTTTCACCTTCCGGGATACGCTGGTCTACAGTTGAACTGTAGTCAACATCCATTTTGACAATCTTCCCATCGGATCGTTCAGCTCGTTCCTCGGACATCTTTGTGGTGTTCAGGTTAAGATAATGTACGTGGATTTTCTTTTCTTGTGACCAAACTCAGCCTAGCACTATTTTGCTTGTCAAAGGAACGAAAAGAGTAAGTGACCAATCAGAGGAGAGAGCCAGACAGCTGTCCGATGCGCCTGAAGGACCCAGTGAGGACCTCCCAGAAAATCTCAGGCAGGCGTTATAAAAGGCTACTTTATATTTGGACCGAGTGCAGAGAGGCTTGATTTGTTTGTCTATTTATACATTATGTAAATGTTTCATAATAAAATACCTCTCTACAAAACAACAATACACCACACGACTCGTTCCTTGAAGCTAACGGCTACAGTAAATAGATAGATAAATAAACAATATCATAATTCTGAACTAAATGGTAGGAAATAATACTTTTTGGTTACCGATTCAATGTAATCAAAATCACCTTCTTTTTTTTTCTACTTAGCAACTTTAAAATGGAGAACAATGATGATGTCTCTGATTTTGCCATAGTTATGTGGTTGTAATAGCCTGCATGTTATGAATGCCCTTTAATTAATGATGACATGTATTTTAATGATGACTGCTATAAGACACCGTTTGAATTTGTTTGATCAAGTGGATTTAAATCTCTAAGGTGTCACAACTGGATTTAATAACGATTGCCATACGAGCCTAAGAGCTACTTCAATCCTTCTATTTAGGCAGTCATTTTAATTGTATTTATTTGTATTTTATATGGCTTTTTTTTTTTTTTACTTTAACTCAATGGCAAACTAAATTAGTCTATATTTAGATGACGATTACAAGAGTTAGGCTACCTATGTATTTCTCGAGAGGGACACACTATTCTCTTTTACATAACTAATCATAATCATATTTGCAAGCATATAAAATGACAGAAAAATAAAGCAAAACAAAAACCCTGACAGATATCAGAAGGATTCTGTGCTCCTTATAGCATGAACATAGGGAGCTTTGGTACAGGAGTTAACGTCATTTGGAGGGAATGTCCTCAATGACCTGAAACAACAACAACAACAACAACAACAACACACACTCAACCATTGAGGGGGATATCGCCACTTTGAGACTAGACAGTTTTACATTCCATATTCATTTAACCTTAGTGATGACGGATGCGATTATTATGAGGACGAGACGGAGCATGATATTTATTTGATGGATGTTTTTTTGTCAAATTCAGTTGAGAGCTTTAAATCATACGTATGACTCCAAGGGAATCAAAACCCCAAGATGTTAGAGTCATTTTTTGTAATAACGATAGTGAATATAAGGAAAGTGACAATAAAAACAGGATGACAACACAAACTTCGTGAATGGACTTGACAATATGGTCACAGAGTGCAATGACCACAGCCCACCAGTAGGTGTCTCTTTAATGTGTGCATTATGCAAGCTCAGCATAGACCTTGGAATCCTAATAAACTGAACGTGACTCGGATCCACTGAGAGGAAAATCCAATATGGAACAAGAACTCTGATTGCAAAGGCATACAAATATTCTCAGTGCTTTGAGCACCCTTTTCTGACTGCTAAAACAGACCCTCATTTCCAACACAGATGCCACTTCCCCTATTAAAATGCAGCGCATCTCTGCTAAAAAAAAAGTGGGACATTTGGCTTTTTCGGAGCTTACAGATTTGTTTGGTATTATTGACGGCACACAGCAGCTCAGATGACATCAGGCTCTAATCTGCTTTCTAATCAACACAGAATATATTGAAATAGTTAGGTCCTCCTTAGCTGATGGCTAGCTGCTTCAGAGATACTGCTCACATGAGAGCCTGTCACTGTCCCATGGCCCATAAGCTTCAGGGTTTTATGTATAATTTCTGTCAAATGTTGTATTTGTACTATGTTGTTTATCCTGTACACACGACATCTATTGCACGTCTGTCCGTCCTGGGAGAGGGATCCCTCCTCAGTTGCTCTCCCTGAGGTTTCTTCCATTTTTTCCCCTTTAATTTTGGGGTTTCTTTTAGGAAGTTTTTCCTTGTGCGATGCGAGGGTCTAAGGACAGAGGGTGTCGTAACCTGTACAGTCTGTAAAGCACACTGAGACAAATGTATAATTTGTGATATTGGGCTATACAAATAAATTTGATTTGATTTGATTTATGTGAACACAGACCTTCAGAAATGAGACACAGTCCTGGCAGTTTTGAAAAAGTGGTTCTGTGTGTTATGTGTAAAATAAAACTGAATAAAAACTTTGTTTGATCGCACAACCAGATATCATCATGTCTTGAGGACACGTCTTAAATGTATTGAAGACATGTAAAACTGACTATATAATGAATAGACAGTTGTAAGATGTCATATGATGTCTTTGTAATACTAATGATATTAGAAGAAAACAACTCAGCTTATTTTCCAAATTGTTTACTTGTTATTTTAAGAGTAGTAGTTTGGCGTATACTAACAAGAACTTGCAACTAAAGGACTATAAGAGCTCTGGTAAACGTAGCTCTTATTTACAATATAAGAGTTACATTATTTACATAAAGTACGGTATATCTTTGTTCAAGACACACCCAGAACAACTGCCTTTAATTTATTTTAATTCAATTTACCTGACAACTTTATTATCTCTTCCTTTATAAGATGTGTACACTTTCAGATGATGTATTTAGTTAAATGTGTCATTTAGTCTTGTGGTTCACTACTAGTATTACAAACATACAACCAGTCAAATCTATGAAGATATTTATTTTTGTTGCATCTATTCATTTAATTACTCTTTAATTAAATAATTTCTACATGTAAAGGCGGTAATATATCCCAGAGTCAGTGACTCTGCTTTACAGAGCTGCTCACACATCACTCTGGAGATTAAGTGGGGAGTTTAAATTCAAATGCTGTTTCAGAGGGTTTGCCACCCTGCATGAATATATTTCTGGGGGAAACGCTGAATGCGCACTGACAACGCAAAATTCTGTTTGTCAGCATCTTAAATACAGAAATATGAGTGTGAATTGTGCTGAGTGTAGACCCGAATACATCACAAGTGTCAGCAATACAACCCCTCCCTTGATTATAAGTGACTGTTTATTAATGTATTTACATTGTTTCTCTCTATTTCTGTCAAGACAAGCATGATTCAAATAAGTAAGTGTGACTAATTGTGTTCCTAAGAGTGCTGTCATCACAGATACAGGCTTATCTCACTTGTCTCTCAGCTGTGCTTATAAGTACTTACTTAAGTAGTTTTCTTATTCTTGGACAGTAAGGACTTAAGCCTTTGTTTACCAGGTAAAATCCCAAACTAAAGAAAACTCCAAACTGCTGAAAGGCATATTACTTTAGACCAGGACGTGAGCGCAGCAGGTGGGAAATATGTAGAAACATTAGCCTAATTGCAAACAATCTAAACAGGCGGAATTTGATTTGTCACCTTGATGTGAATGACAAAAAAAAAGACAAATAGCTACAGTGCAGTAGCATACATAAGTAGGTATATGCTACATGTTTCTGTTGTAGTGCCTCTACATGCTTCTCCACATTGCATGGTTTAATGGATTTAAACTGAAACATTTTACATTTAAGTGCATTTTTGAAGACTGATACCCTACACCTACTCTCTTTTTAAAGGAGCAATCATAAACATAAAGTCATCATATCTAATATCTGCTTGCAGATGCTTTGCATTATGTGACGAACTACAGGCTACAAGCAAGAAATCAGCAGACACCACTTTCTCTGGGGTTTTCGGGGTCTTTTTGACTTTTGTCTGATCTGCAGCATTGACTGAAGTCAGATAACTGATTTGGATAGTTAGAAACATTTCACAGTTTGACCATAATAACAACATAAAACAACGAATTTGTTGCATTGTCTACATGCACGTTTGGGATGCCTAGGGTATGTATCAAAAGGACATTACGGGCCTACATACAGTGTGTGGACACCCTCCTTTGGACTCATAATAGTTGTGAAGAAAGCTCTTAGTTTCATAGCCAGCGCCCTGACAAGAACTATGTCGGCCTACGTGTGTGAGACGAAAAGAAAGAGGGGTGATGGGTGAGGCGCATGTAGACGGAGTGTGCAGCAGTGAACTGATGTTTCCTGAGCTGTGGTTGAATCGACCTGTTTCCTGCAAGTAGACAACGCGTCGTATTTCAGCGGGCCGACCAGAGGAAGGAAAGGGGGGCTGGGGCTGCTGTTAACCGCTTACATTTTGTCCGATGCTTCTGCAAGCTGCTTTTACAAGTAGGCTAGAAGAAGAAGAACCGGACAAAGCAGAGAGCCTCCCTTGCCTTTCCATCTTCTAACTTTGAAGACAACAATCTTAAAATGTGTATTTATAAAGGAGGGCGGTCTCACGGAACTCCCCTTTGAAAAGCACATATTTTCTTTATCAGCAAATTGGACTTGTATTTGTAGCGGTTTACAGAATAGACCAGTGTACAGCTACCCGGCATAAGGCAATGTCACATCCGGTCAACACTTTTCAAAATATTCTTCCTATTGAATAATGACTATATATATTTTTTCTTCTTCTTTGTCTTTCATAAAATTAAAAAAGTAACAAATAATGAGCCAAAACACTATATAATACTTATCAACAATTTACAATACTCAATACTTATAAAATAAAATAAAAGTGGAAAGTAGGTATATCATACAAAGACTAAGAAAACTGAACATTTACTTTATTTGAAAGTAAAAGTGCAATTTTAAACCTGCATATTATTTGACATATTTCAAATGGCAACAGCAACTATACGTTTTTAAACTTCAGAAATGCACTGCATGCTTGGTTAGTTTATCACGCCTGTGAAGATGCAATTTAGAAATTGATTTGAATTTCATAGAGCTACTCAATTAAAGTAAATACGTTAAATACACTCTGCAAAAATCTTCATGAAGTGATTTTGTTTGTCTTTTATTCCGTCTTAAAAACCTATTTCAAAAGGGAAAACTGTGGAGTGAGATAATTTATCTCCGACAGAAATGATTTGGTTTGGAGCGTCAGTATCTTGAAATGAGACCAACTATATGGGCAGTGTCATTAAGATTTAACATTACTTGATAAATAAAAAGTCAAGGACACAGTAATGGCTGAGGGCCCCACAGCAAATATTTGCAGTTGTACCCCTACTGACCCCACACATACCCTCTGTACCCGGTCTAGTGCCAGCAGTACTTATGTGCTGGAATAATACTTCATTTTAGTTTATGGTGATTTGACTAAACACAACTTTATCATGGAACATAGATCATGTGAGCACAATATAAACCAAAATAATAAAGCACCTGAAACTAGATTTTGCATGCATGCAGTTCACAGATAGAAAAAGGACACACATTTGTCAAAAGCAGCAGAAGTGGTAATAATCATCGAGTGTTTAGTGTTACAGTCTTAACACATAGATTGTTAAAACTGTAAATAGTGTCTTTACCCCAACGTGACAAATTTCCTACTGTTATTTTGAAGGCCGAAATCCTACGTGTTCCGGTCGTGTTCCGCACTGTTTGCTCTTAGCTTGACTCATCAACGTGAAAGGAGGGGACGATCCTGGACCGAGTTCATTGCTATCCTCACGTTCCCTGCCGGAGGTCCGCTGGTTCCGATGAGAGAACTCAGCCGTAACTCGGGGTATATTTCATAACCCGGGCTAACCATCCTCCCACATGCGCTGACACGTCTCCAGATATTAAACACATCCCGTCGGCTGACGGAGGGAACATTTACTTGGCTGGTTTGACACATTGTGAATACATACAAGAGACGCGCACAGGGGCAAGATGTTGCTGAAGGAGTACAGGATATGCATGCCCCTCACAGTGGAGGAGGTGAGTTTTCTACTCTTTAAAAACAAAAACAAAAACTTTGTTTGTGTCATTTTCACCACGACTAAGGTTCTCTATTGTGTATACAGCTCTGACAGCTAAACCTTTGGGTTTGCTGTCCCATACATGAAGCAGAGGGTTACATGGAGTGAGAGAATTACATTTAAAAGACTGCAAGATGAACTTGATGTACTTCAGCTATCTTCTCTCCTGCTGTCACTTGAAAGTCTAACATTTCTCTGTGGTGCCTTTTTTCAAAATCATTCCGCTAAGTCTAAATGGAATTGTAAGGGCTTATTGGTACTTTGTTTGGGTACTTATTGGTCACTACGCATCGCTTTAGGAAAACAACTTCAATAAGCCTATTTGAAGACTGTTTCAGAAAGTTACTAAACAAACTACACTTCGCTCTGAGCCCTATGAAACAATGTAATGAAATATAAATATATTAGGCTATAGATAGGAGGTGTATGGGGGAGAGTGGACCGATCATGTTCACTGTTATCATCATTACCTCATTGATCAGCTCCGTAGACGTTACTGTAAAACCATATGTTGTGCTTTCATTACACACACTATCACACGTAAACGGCACAGCATTTAATCCATGCTGCCCTTTTGGTTGCACATGATGAACCCCACACTGACCATTGGTTTGGCACATAGTGGTGTTTTAAAGGACTAACAGTTGCACTTGTGTTGCATTGATTGATATCAGAAAGAAAAAGCCATTATCTGTGCCTATTTGTCTATTTGGTGTCACGGCTCTGGTCTGTAATTAGAAAGATGAAGATGATTGATGATTGTTTCCTTGTCCTGGCATGTATGTCATATAGCACAACATCACTTTTTTCAATTATCACCCATGTCATTGTTTTCTTACTCTTCTCCACGGCTTGTGTTGTTGTGATCCTTGGGGGGTTTGTTGTTGAATTTTTATGTATTTGTTATTGCTGATGGCGGGTAGTCAGAAGGAACAATGGTCTGGCTGCAGCGCCCTGTCGCCACTGACACCTTCTCAATTCAGATGCTGAGATGAAAACCCAAGTGAGATTTGCTCTCCTCCGGAGAAGCATCACACAGCTTTGAACAAGTAGTGCCATGGCCAAATAATAAGGGCTTTTTTTTAATTCAGAGTTATTTTTAGAAAGGAAAGGGAGAGATGAAAGCAGATTGCTTGCTTTCAAGTCTTTTACGCATCTTTTCAAACTTCCTTCTCTTTAATCTCCACCAGCATATAACCTGTAGCTATCTGCTTTAAATGTCTGTTAAAAGCATTCTAGGAATTGAGGAGATCACTGTGGTATGAGATGCATCCCTGCTTTGTTTTATAGGCTGGTGTAATGGCTGCACATCAACATGAAACTCTTGCCAAGTTAAAGAAGAACAATAAGTTTGTGCTATCCTCTGGCTGCCTCTAGGCTCCTACAGCACCGAGCTATAACACAAGGCGTTCCAGCACTGACTCATCCAGTAACCTGTGGTCAAAAGGGAGAAAGGCATTTTCTAATACAAGGGTGTCATGGGAGGAATGCAAATGCACATCTTCTTTCTCGTCATCTTCAATACCTTTGCCGTATGTACGAGACATCGTTTGTGTGTTGTGGGTGTTTGCATTCACACATGCATTCACACATGCATTTTCCGTTCACTAAGTTAACCTTGAGCCTTCACCGAAGGCTGCTCGTCATGTCCGTTGATCTTGCGAACAGATGGTTGTCATGAGAAGCAAGAACAGTGTAATTAAAGGCTCAATCTGCGATCAGATTTGAACAAAGGCGTTATCTCACCACCAAAAATTCAAAATTCACCATATAATCTCACTTTTGTTGTCTACTGATACATGGATTAACCTCTTTCTTTCTTTCCACCTACTGTATGTATGCTACTTCCTGTCATATTAAATTGCCACAGAAAAAACCCACTTCCTTCACAATGCACGCCAAAGAGGGGTATGCTCGTCCAATTTATGATTACCAACCAGTTTAAGCTGCTAATAATTCTGTTAACTGTGCACTCATATTGTAACATTTAAAAAAGGAAATGGATGCATTAGTCTCATATTTTAGCAAACAAGAAGCAGAGTGGCCATCCGTTACTCCTTCCATTTGTCTTTTAGCGCAGATAATGGCCTATTTAGATCAATCCCAGGAAGCAGGCCGTCATTGTTTGTTGACAGTCCTAACTTAGAAATAAGCCTCCTTAATGGTCCGGGGGAGAAACATAGAGGAGTTGGTGGTTTGATGCTCTTTTTCTTCCTTATCATGGCTGCACACATTGAGCTGAGTGTCATCCCTCGTCTTCTAAAAGTTGAGTCAACATTTCCTGTCCGTCCAAAGGGAGAGGAAGAAGGGCATGAAAGAAGGAATGGATGGATGCCGAGTAAGGATAAACTACTTGGTGACGTCTGCTGAGAGGTTTAGAGGACGGGGGACAGAAGGGTGGCAGAGAGGATGGAAAGAGAAGAGGGGAGGAGGAGTGGGGGTAATGCGGGAAGTTCCGGGAGATTTTTTTTTGTCTTTGAAATCCCCCAGGGTCATGCACTAATACACTGTGTGTGCTCGCTTAGATTTGAAGTCATGGGGACACGCAAGGTCACGTCTCACTGTGTATCGTCTCTGGGAAGAGATTACTGTCTGCTCCTCGGCTGTGTTGCGTCATCACACCCTTATAACTGCAGATGTTGGACCGGCTATCCGTGCAGTGTTTATACAACGTTTAACAAACACCATACGCACTGAAGAAATCGTTTAGCAATACCAGAGTGTGTGAGCTGTTCTGCTGTGAGCCTGCGTTCTCTGTGCTCTTAATCATCTCTTGCCTGTCTGGATGTGTTTGCCTGGCATGTAACTGCTGCCTTTTCCCTCCATTACTTCATTCTTCATTCATACTTCCAACAAAAACATCGAGGTAATGACTCAACCGTAACGACTGGAAACAGAGTAATCAGCTCTCATTGTGAAAACCAAGAAAGTTTAAGGGCAGGGTGGGAAATTAGCCTACGTTGCTAATCGTTTCTGGCACGGTTGCCAACTTGCTCATTCATTTCGTTGTACTTCTCATGACGTACAAATGTTGACACTTTACCAAAATAGTATTATCCTTCCTGGAACATCTGAAATATGAAAATAAACGGCATTCTTTCGTCTAGGTTTTGAAATTGGACTTATTATTGCGTAATAAGAAGGTCCTGGATGTCTCAATATAACCAAATCAAGGAATTCAGGTCTGGATAAAGTCTGAAACTTTTAAGGAGCTCAGTCACAGTTTAGCTTCTGTGTTTTGAGTATTGGTTTAAAGTTCCATCTCAGACAAGATTTAGTTGTAACTCTAACCAGAACCACTTAGCGAATAAATAATCATTACCCCTTTTCAGTCCCTTGGGGAGAAATCTGCTCTGTTCTTCACCTGTGAGTGGAGCCATTCATCAGCCAGCGTCCCCATATTTGTCCCTGGGAGGGTTAGAGAAGTGATGCATCACAGAAGACACAGATAGGTGTGTTTCCTTCTCCTGCTCTCTGTGTCTGTCGACCATTATGTCTCTCTCTCTGCTGCAGCAGCTCTCACTTACACCTCCCTGTCTTTGGCTGACGTGCCCTTTTTCAAGCTCACGAGAAAAATGCTGACATCGCCCAACCTTTGGCTGACCTGAGTCACTGTGTGCGTCTCCTCCAAGCACACCTGCTTTCAAAACCTGTATTCGCCCTTAACGTGGCCTTGGTTGATGAATCTGAAGTTTTCTTCACAACTTTGACTTCACACTAAGAGCTTCGTCTGCGCGGTGAAAAAAGGACAACAGAGACCGCTTAGAATTGTGCTCACACTCGGAGGGTATCGGCTGAATGTGGTTTTCACAGGAATAAAAACTAAACTGAAGCAGGTCCTTTTTGCAGAAGGCCAGGCTCTTATTTTCTTCCATTAACCATATGATTAAGCATAATGACATATTCAGCGAATGCCAGTGAAAGACACCCATTGAAAGCTTGATTAATTAAACATCCACAAAAGGTGTAACCATTACTGACCACCAGGATTTCTCTTTCAAATCAGTGAAGTACTTGATTACAATATGGGCCTATTCAGCAGACCTCAAAACAGTTGGTTCAACCCAAGAATTATAGATGGCTCCTCTGTTTCCACTTTGCATGTTGTACAAAGGTGATATTGGCCGCCTGAGAGGATAGTTTGACTCTAGCATGGATGGCTGTATAAATGGGAGGATGTGGAGCATGCTGCTTGGATGAATGTCCGGATGAATGCTGAAAAAGACGCTGTGTTTGCTGGCTCACGCTGCTCACGCTGGCTCACGCTGGCATTTTTAAAAGCGTCTCTGCAAGTTACGGTCTCGCCAGAATTCTAAAGAGAATGAATATAATGTAATGCGCCCCACGTTTGTCAAAACCCCCCATATGGTTCATACACATTACTAGAGCCTCATTTGGTCTCGCACTGTGTGGTTCAAGATGCACATATGCGTCTGCACTCGGGAGACCACACTGACGCACAACACAGAAAACCATTTGCACGCAGAAATGCACCTGATGCAGTGGTATTGTATTGTAGTGGACCCATGAAGTACTGTAATAGGATTAGAACTGCTGTGTCATGTTATGCTTTCACCCACAAGGGATTATCTGTTATAGATGTAAATGGACGTGTTCATGTTGTACAGACATGGTCTCAGCCCTCAAGCATGACATTGACAATTTAACACTACCTTCCATGGCACTATCAAGTGGATGAAAACGGTTTGTTATTTGTGTCACATTCTCACAGAAGGCAGTGGAAGAGGGTTTTATAAGTGTTGGATGAAGTGTCACTTCGCTGGTTACTTTATTCAGGTTTATTTCGGCGATTCCTGGTTTGTTAAAAGCTCTTTTGTAAAAAGGGCTCTTTAACAAGATTGGTTGCCTTTGTTCAATCACGGAGCATGTTTCCATGACGCCAGCAGCTCATCTCATGTATCCAGAGGCTGGGGGAGCTGAAAAGCAGTGAGAACAAACGTACTAAAGCTCAGCAAGGACGGGATTCTTTCCAGACAAATCAAACTGTTTCATTCAGGCAAGGTAATTAAAGAAGACAGTGTTCTTGGAGGGCTTGGTGTTCCTGCATTTAGACTACATGATGTAATTAAATGTAATATAAAGTTGTGTAAAGTGAGACTTTACTGACCTCGTAGGGAAATGATCCTCTCTTGTCCCTGTTCACAGAGGGATGTCGGGGGTTATAGTCATTTAGGTGGATGTTTTGCAAACACTGGGGATCCTCTGTCGGAATTCAGATTGAACTCTTAGCTCCCCGCTTACTAACCAAACCTAAATATGACATAACATCTCCAAGGTTTCCAAGCTAGTCACGATGTCTTCTCTGATAGTTTTCTCAGTTTATGTTCAGACCCCTCCCATCCACTCCTCTGGTTTGTTTAGGAAATGGATTCTGTTAGACGCCATTTGTTCCTTTGGTGTCATGGTAAGGTGCAATGCGGTTTTTTTTTGTGCCATCTGGTATACATGACAATGCTGTGATTCAATCACCATCCCATTTACTGCCATTTACTCTTCTAGAGGAAACCATCATGGGTTGTGATGGACCATTATCCTCGAATGAGGCCCATTCTCATTTCCTAGATGGCTGTGTGAGCTCGTGTGCTCGTGTGAGTGTACCGTATCAACAGAAAAGGCTGTGAGCTCAGTGAGCTGGTGAAGTGTAACTCTGTTCCCTATCATACTGAAAGAGAGTAAAAGCCTGATGATGGCTTTTTGAAAAAAAGAACCAATCAGCTTTCACTGGCAGTGTTTGACGTTCGTTTCCCTCCTTAATGAAACATCAATTTGCTATAACTGTTATCATTTTTTCTATAAAAATAATAACTTGACGACCAACCGGGTTTATTCACTGTGGATAATAGCACGTTTTTGGAAGTTAATTATTATAGTATGAAACTGCCTTGTGTCACCATGGAGGACAACATCTCTCCGCTGCACCAGCAAATCACAGGAGGGATAAATGACGTTTTCTAGCAGCCACAGTCTGAAGGCGGCTGCTAAATCTGTAACGTGCGGCTGAAAATAGAGACAAAGCAGCTGATTCTTTAAAGCCACTTTTGTCTCTCTGTTTTCAATGTGGACGTCTTCTCGGACGCTGTTTACCTGTTGTTACTGTGGGTTCACATGCTTACACTGTATCTTGGGAATGGCTGAAACAGCAAGCTGAGATTAGAATTAAAACGTTTAGCTTTCAGCGAATTTGTCGTATAACCAGCCTAGTATACTTGTAAATGGAGGACCTTTTTGTATAAAATGAAAGTCATCCAAATATGTACAAATATGGTAAGAGGCTAGACAGAAGATGAGGGTGTGTTAATGGAATTTTTGCGAGTGATGAAGCTTCACAGCCTCTTTTACAACACTTGACATTACATACATTCATTTGGTGCACTCTGCCAAGCACCTACAAGCGCACATTTCTTTGTTGTTTATCAGATGAGATTTCACAGGCTTTGGGAGAGCAACCCTGACAGGATACATGGAATAGTTTATTCTTTGCCTGGATGTGTTTCTTCTTAAGTAGTGACGCGTGGAAAGTCTGTGCCAATGGCAACAAGGTGATACTTGTGCTCCCAGGGAAGTCATACAGCGTCAGAAATTATGACATAAATCGATTATGATGTAGTGATGTGATACTCATGTTTCATATTAATCATATACTGTTGAGACCTGGGGGAAAAAACAGATCTAGTCATGTGGTATATTATATTTCGGCTACATTGTGATGGGTTCACTGTCTGTTTGAGCAATACCCAGCTGTGCATACAAACAGTGACATTGCAGATTCACACACAGGAGCTGACAAGTGTACACATTTTTTCTTTTGGTCTATAACGGCTCGTTGGTTTGCTCTATAATTGGCAATAGTTGGTGTTGTAAAGGTACATTTCCCCAGGACACAGCTAACTTAGCAGAAATGGAGCCAGGAATTAAAATTAAATTATATTTTGTTTTACCATTTATTAGAGGAAAAAGAGATGCTTCACTGCCGGCGCATGATGTATCTCAGGCTGGATTTGGGGACGCCATATTCTCTTTTTGGTCAATCGTCACTGGCACGCAATTAACCTTGGGATGTGTTGGATACTTCAATTTCAAGAAAAGTAGTCCGCATTTCTTGGTCGCAACTGAGGGGCCTTTAAAACGGAGGTTTTAAGAAAGCTGTATATGTGAGTAGGTAACCCTTTATATGCTACACCCACGTGTTTCAACAGTTATTAATTGGAGCCTATTGCACCGTGAGAAGTGAGCCATTATTCACATCGCTAACAAATTACTTATCTCTAAATCGGTGGCGCTCTGCCCTCCACAACAGCTCCTACACTTCGCAGTGATGGCTTTGACTGGCTCACGCACACTCTGTAGGCCATCCCATTATTATTTGTCCTGCCACAACCAAATTTCCACAACCCCTAAATTATTGAACAGATCCCTGCCAGAAGCAAAGGAGGGTTTAATACGGTAAACAGAGTAAACGCATCGCTTTGCTGTCAGAATAAAGTGTTGGAGATAACAATACAACAAACATAGCAGTAAGTGAATTTGGATTCTGGCTGTGATGCAGAGAAATGGTTTAGAAAGGGGGATTATAAACACTATTATGATTTGTGTGTGTTTTTCCCTGTAGGTAGTCCCTGAATGTATTTTTAACGCTGCACTTTTTGTTTGCATTCAGAATCCGAAATGCTTTTCCATCAAGTTATGAGCTGCCCCTCTAACATGGACCATTAACCAGGACTATTGGCCTCCACTTGATTTGTTCAAGGGCGCCTGAATATATAACACACTCCACCCACTCAAATATAGGCTTTGCAATTGTACTGTAACTTTTGGGAGAAGAGAAGAAAAAGCATACATTTACACAAGACCCAGACCTTCTGTTGCTTCAATGTCCAAAAGTGACCAAACACAGCAAACACTGGCGTTTGACAGCAAATCAAGTGTTAATGCAGCAAACCATGAAAATCATTCAAGACACCACCAAGTGTCCATTTTTCCTATTGTACTTTAATCCTCTGGTCAGCCCTGAATATAACCTTGATATGTCTTCAAGAGGCCTAGGAGAAACATTATCACAAGCTCCACACAAACATTCTTTCTTTTAGGAAGTTTTTCTTTGTGCGATGCGAGGGTCTAAGGACAGAGGGTGTCGTAACCTGTACAGTCTGTAAAGCACACTGAGACAAATGTATAATTTGTGATATTGGGCTATACAAATAAATTTGATTTGATTTGATTTGATCGTGGTGCTCAAAGCATGAACTTATTTAAACTTATAATATCTCTAGTGCTTCAGCAAATGTTGCATTGATAATGCTATCACTTGAGCGTGAAAATGGCTTTAAAGAGGCCTTGTATGTATTTGGTTACGGTATCAGCGGCCAGCCATGTAGTGTGTGGTCTGACACTGATTAGGGCTTTGGCTGTATTGTTAACTGTTTGCCTTTTATTTCTGACGAGCTTTTACCACCTGAGGCAATGAAGCGTGAGTTGTCATCTGATCAAATTGAATTTAAAAATAAAAATAAATGTAGACAGCAGTGGAGAGAAACTTGAGTAGTCACATTTAATATTGTGTGTGTGTGCATGTGGATTACAGACGCATTACAATGATGTTACTGGTCGCCACTGGTCGAATGTGTAGTTTGTTTTCCAAAGCTATCTGAATGACTTTGGCTCTTGAAGTGAAGCAGATCAGACTTAAGTCTTTAGGTGTGTCAATGCTTACATGTGTGCACAAAATGCAGTGTGCTGTTTAACATATCATCTATTATACAACCTACTTTGTACTTGCTTTTAGAAAGTTTCGAACGCTTTGCTTCCGCCGTGTGTTACGGAGGATACTTTTACACTCGGGATAAGAATACACTCGCGCGCACTGGTCATCATGCTGTTCTGCTATGCCTTCAGCCCACACACAGGTGCAATGCATCTTTGGAAGAACTATCTGCTCAGCCCACATACCCATACACACAAATTAGACCGGCTATACATAGCTATATGCTGACACACTTCATTATCGTCACTCGTTTCTATGGTAACCACTTCCATCTATCCCTACCATTACCCCCATAGCGGAGTGGATTATAGTGATTATAGTGAAAGACCATCCCGAGGATAACTGTCAAATAATGAGGCATATGATGGAACCTTACCTTCTCTCAAGCCTGGGACTTATCTCTAAGCTCTTTCTTCCATGTTTCAGCGTAGACACAATAATGTAAAGGTAAACAGGCTGATGTTCCAGGTAAACATAATTACTAAGATATTGCTTTTAGTTAGTCGAATGTTGCCAGAGTTTGATTTAATGGGGGCTTTTTATTCTTATTAATCATTAGGTTTAAATACAGAGGAAATGCAGCAGATATGACCAAATGCAGCTAATTAGAATGACCCATGTCGATGAAATGCCACATAGGATGTTTGTGTCTTCTCTGACGCCAGCAATATAAGATTATGCTTTGTGTTTTTTAACAAAACTAAGACTAGCAGCTCTGTGAGGCTGTACTTAGTGACAGCAGTGCTTTTTAAGCTAATTGTCAGCATGCTAACATGCTAACAACAACAATGCTTACATGCTGATGTTAAGCAGGTATATTGTTTACCATGTTCAACATCTTGTATTAGCTTGTTAGCATGCTAACATTTTATAATTGGCACTTAACACAGAGTAAAGCTGAGGGAACATGAATGTCTGTATCAAATTTCACGGCAATTCATCCAATAGTTAGAGAGATATTTCACTCAAAACCACAAATATCAACCTCATGTTGCTGCTAGAGGAAAAGTCAGGGGCCACCAAAGTCTTCAGGACTCGTCGTCTGGGAACCGTGAATGTCTGCACCGATTTCTTTTAAAAATAACCTTCAATTAAAGAACTATAGCCGTCTCTCGTTGTGTCCATTACAAGTTGCACAAGGCAGTACTGTATGTCCCCCCCCAAGATTCCTACTGAGACACAAGGAAGAAAATCATGTTTTTTTAATCCCTTGATGGCTCCCACCCCACTGTGTGTAGCAATTAGCCTCCTAGCAGCGGCAAATGTATTTAAGTCGATAAAACAAAGACGCCGATGGGCACACATCTCTTAAGACATTTGAGCAAGGATATTTAAATTTGAAATATTTCAGCTAATAGACCTATTCTGATCGCAGAAGCCCTTGATGTTCAAACAAAATGGATTTGTGGCTTTATTATTATTTAAGTGGCAAGTATGAAGCGTACTGTAAATGATCTTTCCAGATAAAGGTAGCAGCTCAAGCGCAGTTCTTTCCAGGTAGAACTATCTACCACACAAATACAGTACTGAATAACTCCCACGACGGCCATTCTAGGGCAATTGCACGGATTCAGAACTGCGCTGGTGTCAGCCGGAAAATTAGCCAGTTTGTCTCAGTTCCCAGTAGGTTGAGTTCCTCGTAGGAGCACGCTTTTCAAGGCGACAGCGGTCCTCTACAAGCCTGGGGAAAGATGTGAGGTCAGTATTTCCTCTGTCACTTCCACACCAGGGAATCGTGATGAAGGAACACCGCGATCATCAAATCGCTGATTGTCGGCTGAAATGAAGCTAATAAACTCCACGTCTTATTTTAATAGCTTCACAGTGAAGGTTGATGTTTAGTGAGTCTCAGCCGCTCGCAGCAGTGTGATAAAGAAAGTGTGTGTGTGTGTGTGTGTGTGTCAGTGAGGAGAAAAGGAGTGAGAGTGGGGAGGTAGGATATCAGGACAGAATTACTCTCCCTCACATGTTTGGAAAGTGAACGTAGGTCACATTCTCAACCCTTCTCTGAAAAACCAAGTGAGGATTGATTTTCTTGCTCACACAGTGTGTGTTTGTGTTTGTGTGTGTGTGTGTGTGTGTGTGTGTATTTTCCCCTTTTTTAGTGTCCTCTTCAACTGAGTCAGCCCGGCCCATGGCTGATTTGTAGTGTGATTTAGAGGATTAGGGAGCGAAAATGCCTGCTAAGATGTATTGACTGGCGGAAGTGTTTGTGTGTTTGTGTGTGCGTGTGTGTTTGTGTGTGTGTGTGTGTGTGTGTGTGTGTGTGTGTGTGTTCATTGTGCACAGGGAAACAGAGGGGAAGAGAGGAATCATTTTTGTTGGAACAAGAAGAGAGATGTTCTTATCTATTCATTTAGATAACGGGATTGTTAATCACACTGAAGGTTCCAGGCAGTCAGTTTATCTGAAAGGATTAAATTAAAATCCATGTTTTTTAATCAGACTATAATGTGTTTTGTTTTTCTTGCGTTTTGCAGTGTCTCCATAAATCTCAATTAATATTTTGAGGCATGAGCTTTGATCCATTTAAGTGCTAAAATAAATTGCGTACTACTAATTTCTCATTTCTGTCATTCTGAATGTATTTGAACAGTTTATGTTCCTTTTTTCTCTTTGTGACTCAGTCATTTTGTGCAATGGTGGCGATAGACTGTTTTAAACAGTAACATGTGTGTGTACGTGTTTACAGACAACAGTCCTCCAATAGTGGTTGTTTTTCACAGAGCCAACGGCCTGCAAAGAAGTTATGGCAGCTTTAGGACAGACGGATGACGTGTTGTAATTAGTGTTGGCCTGATGAACGATGCTATTGTCCATTGCCGATGGCTGACTGGCATCGACCACTGAGCTCAGCGTTGTGACTTAAAAGACACATATCATCATAGTTCGATCGGTTAAAATTACAGCACCTTTTAGCCTACAACAATATCAATATTCTGGTCCATCGCGATGTTTCACTTTGGACATCGTCGTACTGTATGCCAATTTGGTAACCATCGCACAACCCTAGTTGTAATGGTGAAATCAACTGACTGTAACGAGGACTGCACATGATATACAGTAGTTGTAGCCAGCTGAACCATAGGAACCCACGTTATATTAATCCTGTATTACATTTTAGAAGGGTATTGCATTCCATAAAGAAAAGTCTCTAAACAATTTCTTTGCTAAAGACAGGTTTTAAAGCCACTTAGCCCAAGTGAACCACTTAGCTGCACATAACTGCATTGTATTTGTTTTGTTTTCAGGGGTCATTTGAACATCACATCTCATAATGCTCATTTTAAATGTTAGTCAGTCTCTCTCACAAGTCTTACAAGTGCAGCCTTTATGATGCCTTTCCTACCGCCATTCCAGCCAGACTGAACTCGACAACACACACAGTTTAACTCTTGACTTCTGCACACTCACTTACCTCTGGAAGGCAGAGGCCAGTCTGCTAAAAAAATATTCCAGAGCATTTGAGTTGTGATTATTAAAGCCATGACTTTGGGATATGATGCCAAAGTATTAACAGTTAGCAAGTAGGTCTTAAGTAGACACTGTGATGTGGGAAATGAGGCAACAAGAATTTTAATTGTCGCTACAAAGTGGAGCGTTGTGTTGATGACGGACTGCTAACCACAGAGGGGTTCTTGTTATATGTGATGGGGTTATTAGTTTCCTGCCTGTCCCTTAATTAAAAGACCAAAAACAGAAAATATTCAACACGTGTATGCCAAGATAGAAATTGTAAATTGTAAGTATTTTGGACCTTACTCAAAAGATATGCCAAGAACAAAGCATAATATATACAGTAAGCAGCACGACACAACATACATGTTTTCAGTTCAGCAGTTTCACTTCATGTTGGGGAACAATTTCATGATGTAACTTTGCGTCTAGTGATTGCATTTTGGCCATATATATTTTCAGTAAAGAACACTGCTTTATCTATCTAAATATTGTGTCAAATATTGTGGGAAAGGTGAGAATCCCACCCCCAAAAAAACACATTTTATCCACCTCTTAAAAAGTAATATGTATGAGGTACATGGGAAAGTAGACACCACATACTTTGTGGAAATGTTGAGGTTTCTTCTTTTTTTCTTCTTGGTATCCTTCAAGATAAAGCTTTAAGCACAAGCTTTTCTTTCGGTGAACATGAGTGTACTGTGTTGCAGTCAACTTGTGTTATAGAAGATTTCTAGGTATCAACGTCCTCCGATTTCAAACCGGTGCTATTTGGAGCGACTGACATGCGAAAATTGCATAATCCAGTTTACTGTGCGTGCTTCAGTTTAATAAATGTTCCATAACAACTGTGTTATGTTTCTCGACCACCATCTTAAGTGTACCAGCTAGTGGAAAGAATAATACAAAAAAAAAGCACTTGAGATGGTTTATTTGTGTATATACAAGACCCATTCTGTTCATTTAAAGTCTGCAGTGCAAACAATCTAAGTGTGCATCTCATAAAGACTATCTCCCCTCTCTCTCATCACGGTTCACAATCCTTTCACTTTCCAGGTTTTACGGCCCTGGAAAGGCAAACAGGGGGCAGATGTGCCGACTCTTTAAATAGACCTAAAGAGGTCTTAACAAGCAGCCTGCTCAGCTGTAGTTAAAGTCTGACTGCCCCTCACAGCCCCTCAGAAATTCCAGAAATCACATACAATTACTGAAATGTATTCTCAGTCTATTTTATTTTCCCTTTTTATGAGGGTTAGGGGTTACATTTGTTATTAGTCTACTTCAGAACTGCTGCTGCCAGTACTAAGGAAACATTTCCACGAGAGATACATCTTAGAGATTCAAGGGTAGAGTGGGGCAGGATCTGAAACGTATATAGCTTATACACAAACCAATATATGCATGTGATACTCACACATCACATGGCTTCACATCACATGGCATAAGCCATAGCACCTGTCTATTTCTGCACAGCCAGCCCCTGTTTTTGGGGATTGATGTCTCTGTGATTTAGATTCTGAGCCTTTTTCAGACTGCATGGATTCACTGACATGATTCATCCCATATAAATCCCCCTGTGCTTCTTTTTCTACTCTCTTGCTTGTTGCTTTCTGACCCAAAATGTACTGCTTGGTGCTCACACATTGATGATCACTTCCCACACATATTTATTTTCTTGGCATGCATGCTTGCATGTTTTTTTGTGTGTATGAATAACTTTTAACCCGAATCCCTCTACCTCTCACCTATTGTGGTGTGTCTGGTGCCTTTTATGAAAAGTGTTGCATAGAAACTACTCAATACTGTTACACAACACACACATACACACACACACACACACACACACACACACACACACACACACACACACACACACACACACACACACACACACACACACACACACACACATGATATACAATAAACACACAGTAAAGTGTAGAAAACAAGGTACATCTAAAAGACCAGCAAACAGCTTATGCAGGTTTTTTTTGTTGCAGCAGTGTCACACTGAAGGTTTTGACTCTCGATTTGTAATTCAAAAAAGGCTCATTAACAAGCAAGATGCAGCACACTTCATGTGGGATAACTGACAGATAGAAAAGTGGCAGTGGTGGCTGAATACCGATTGGGGAGCGAAACAGACAAAAACTATTTGGCTTTGTTTGAGTGTTGCTTTAGTAAGACGGACAGATAAAACATATTCTTTTTAGGTTGCCGAAGCTTACTCAAATCATTATTTTTCTATTCTTCTTCAAAATGACAAATGAACTGTGATGATCAATTAAAGTTGAAATAGTTCCTCACAACAAATTCTACTGTGATAAGAAACAGTCAAACAAACAACTAATTGTCTGAAAATAAGAGACTATATTCACTTACTGGTCACAGCTGAAATTGGCAAAGCATGATTCCTGCACATTGTTAAAGTGAGACTGTGTCCCTTTTGAAAGAGGCAATACCACATTCTGACTACATAAAACGTTGAATTAATAAGCTTTAAAAACACTCAGGGATTTTCCTGCTACAGCCTTTTTTGTTCTGGTGTGACATTGTAGCTAATGTTAGCTAATGCTAACACACGATAGATATGTGTAAATTGCATTGTCGAGCAAGTTTACAGTATTTCTACTTGTGTTGAACTATTTTGCCATTTAGCCATATCCTGTAATTGTCTCTTGCTGTCACAATGGCTGTTGTTCTGGAAAAGTTACAGCGTCTCAAACATACCTGTCAACATTGGAATTTCAAAATAAGGGACATTTTTTGGCGGACTCCGCCCATATTTTAACAGCTCTCAGCCCCTACCCATGTAATGTAAATGTAAACATATAAAGGACGGGTATATACATTCAGGAAATAAATGTTTATTTAAAGTATGTATTACTTGTACAGACAATGTATGCATTTTATTTATCAATGTATTTGATGATGGATGAGTTGTGTGGCTTTTGTTTTCCCCGACGAGGACTTCCTTGCGATGTCAGAGTCGGGAAACATGTCGCAACACTGCGACTGAAATCAACGCAGAAGCTGAAGGCTACATTATCTGTGGCGCAAAGCATCGACATCTTTCCCTCAGCTTTGGTCACTTGGTTTGCCTCCGACACAGTTCTTGTCACACATGAAGTCATTGACAGTGTATGTTTTGTGCCTCTTGGCGTGCTTGTGCTTGGACGATTGTTCATGCTGGCGAACATCTCTTATTCCGCCGTGTGCGATGCTAACATCTGAATGGCACACTTTACAAAAAGCACGAGTTTGCCCGACTCTGCTTTTAATAAATAACGGAAGGTCTCCTCCCATTGGTACTTACATAAAGTGTTAACTTGTTTGGCAGGTACAACTGCATCTCCATCTATCTCCCGTTCACTGTGACTCTCATCCATATGTTCTCGTCTTCTTCTGTGTTATTGTTCTTGTTTTCTTCTTCTGTGTGTTTACTGGCGGATAGCGTTTTTCAGCTCATGTTAAACATAATACTGCCACCTGCTTTGCTGGAGGCCACTTTACTACTGTACACTTTTTTTAATTCGGCCTTTCTTTTTTTGAAAGGTTAAAAATATGGGAACATATTTAAACGGGAGGAAAACGGGATAGAAGGAAAAATATGGGATAATCCCGAGAAAAACGGGAGGGTTGACAGGTATGGTCTCAAAGCTCCAGTAGGCTACCAGGAACTCGCTAAGATCTTGTTATCCAGTATTACTTCCCTAGCTAGTGCGGTACCTTGCTCACAGGGTAAAAAACGGTACTTAAAAACGTCTTTTGCAGTGTAATTCTTTTTAGACCACAGAAGAAAGAAGGATAGTCAAGTCAAGAAGTCAAAACTGCTTTTATTTGGGTTGAAAGCCCCAAGTGTTGTGTTTACAAAAGTTGAACTGGATCCAAATCCACTGGTCAGGACAACTTCATACAAATGCAATTGATTTAGTGTAAAATCATGCTGTCATAAGTGAAACTGAGTCCTTATTGTTGTAAAAGAGGTCCATGATACACGCCCTTCCTCAAACTCCCTAGGGTCTGTAGTTATTCTGAAGTGGATGAAGTTTGAAGTAATTATTTTCGAAGTCATTTCCTTTGATCTGTCATCTCTAATTGTGAGAAACTTGTTTTTTTGTCCTAGAGGAACAGCTGCCTTACAACTTACCTTTCACTTTGCTGATAGCAATGCAGTTGATTTCCTGCTGAATCTGACCTCCTTGACCACAATGTAAAATGTAACATACTTTATAGAGACATTAGAGTATTTATGGTGAAGATACTGATGTTCGGAAATGAATTTGTTGACGTAAAAAGAATATATGAAAGTAGCACCTCTATCCGTTTCACAGAGAAATGGAAAGAAAGAACAAGACGGTAGTAAAACTGAACCAAGCCAGAATTGAACCTTTCTCCGAGGCATGAATGTTTCGCTGGGTAATTAATAAGATCTGGCTCTGTCTTGTCTAATTCCAAACATATTCTCCTTCCAACTTCCGCCCTTCTGCACCCCTAGTGATGTCATTTCACCGAGCTACACACACACATTCATCCTGATCTACACGCTCACATAAACTGGCCTAGAATCAACGGTGCAGATATTTTGGAAAAAGCTGGGTAATTTCCTCAAAATAAATGGGGGAAGAGAGGCATTGCTGCTGGGCTGATTTGGCCTTAATAGGGCTTTGACGTCAGTGGGAGGCAAAACTGGACCGTGGTGCATATTTCTGAAAGCTTCACTCGGGAGCCCCTAATAGAGGACATTTTGAATTCTGTTACTGTGAAGTTGATCACACTTGGCACTCCATCTGGGGCTCCTATAGGTTTGTGCTTGACAATTATTCTCACCAGTGCATTATGCAGTGAACCCAAAGAGTGAAAATCTGGGAATTGAACACTAACTGTAAAGCTTTTTGCTATTACATTTATTTGATGATAGTGTAATAAAATTGCAGTAGTAATCTGCTATTCTTTGTTCTCTTTTATTTGTCAAAAACCTTTAAAAAATCCTTAACTTTTATGTCAATTTGATGATTTTACATTGATTTATTTATAAAGATATTATGTTGTTGAATAATGATGTTGGTTGGGCACTCTTAGGGAGTTTTGTGAACAACTTGCATGCCTAGATAACCTTACATAGTCCGCTAGATGGATTAGTATTAACCTTATTGCAGTCATTGTGCATACATTTTCTATATCTGACTCTGGGATTGACCCTGGTCATGGGTGTGTGTGTGAAAAGCACATTTGCAGCATGTTTGCAGATGGATGACGCAAGCAGTTGGTCAGGGAAGTGGGAACCGGTCCAGAGGGCTGAACTGTGTGCTGAGGCTGAACGTCAAGTTCCCTTCTCTGTTTGTTTACCTTCCCCCTTCGTTCACTGGGAAGGAAAGAAAGTAGGTGGAGAGGCCGAAGGAATTCAGGAGGAGAAAGAAAGATGGGGGGGGGGGGGGGAGAGAGATGAAAAAAATGACTTGCAGCCTTGACAGCTGGGAGGAAGTAATTTGTATAAAGCAGACGTGGTGCAAAAATACAATACAGTATACATAACGCAGTACATGAGGAGTACATTTCTACCCTAGTATGTTGGGATGTATAGCTGAAACAAGACAATCTTGTGTTGCAGGTAGTGGGATTTGAGAAAGTATTGCTGTGAAGTTCAGAACAATAATATTAAACAGTTCCAACAATAAGGTTTGGCTTTAGGTCTTTTAAAAATATGTACCACATCAGTATCTCCTGTCCATTACACCAAAAACAAATGCAGATCAGAGAAACAAGAGTCATGCCTTCAGGAATAATCGTTTATTTGTGGCTTGTTTTAGGCTTGTAGTCATGCAGCGTGAAATCAAAACAAAAGGCTCAGATGCTTTGATGCCCGGTTTAGATTTATGAAGCCACAAATTAGTTCAACATCGTAGAAAATCAGTTATGTGTGTGTGTGTGTGTGTGTGGGAGGGAGGGAGGGAGCACCATTTAGTTTTTTTTATTCACTCCAAACATTTGGGCAACTATTAACTGGACCTAAATGACTTCCAATTAAACATTTGGAACAACAGTCTTATCTAATTTAGGCCTGGGCGATAATTCAATGAATCATTTATTTATTATAATTTATTGTCTTTCAAAGTGAATCGTATCGTGATGGAATCATATGTGGACATGCACAATTACGTTTTCTAAATTGATAATAACGAGCACAAACTAACTTACATTTCTCAGAAAGTCTGATCTGGAATATTTTGAGGGAATATCATTTGAAGAATGCGGTTTTGGTTTTACATCACACTTTACATTACAACTTATTTCAATGAGATTAAGAAATTATGTGTATATGGAAATATACATTTTTCTCTATAACTTTACTTGAAAGTGTTATTTTATATAGGCTATTTATTTATTGACTTTCCAGAAAACATGCTATATCGTGGTATATATCATTATCGAGTTATGAAATGATCTATATCGTGATAGAAGGCTATGGCCATATTGCCCAGCACTTATCATAGTTCATGTTTTTTACATAGTTGCACAATTGAAATGAACTCTCCAGAGTTGTAAAATGGTATGCATTGCTTTCGTTGGGCTTGATCAAGTCTTGTCCAAAACCTCGTATAAACATAATTCTTGCATATCCTGCAAGAAATCTTTTCCTCAAACAGCAGGAAGTCTCACTGTCAGACATTCATGTATACACAGTAGAGTCTTGTTGTCTGTTGGGTTGTTAACTGTCTTAAAAAGTTGAGTTGAAATAAGGGAAATTGCACTCTGTTTGTGGTAAAAAGATATTTCCTTTCACATCACTGCCTGTTGTTTTAGTCCAAACAGAGAGGGCATGCCATGCCCATATTGTCAGGGTGTTTGTAGATATACTATGGTTTGTGTGCGAGTGGCCTGCGTAGGTCACAGTTCAACATTGCCGTTGAACTTTGAGCTTTCTGTGTTTTGTGTTAAGTGAAAACATTATCTATGCTTTGTGACACAAAGTTCATTAACGCAAAGTGTGTATGCCTATGAGTGTCCGTATTCCACATGCTCAGTCTGTTCCATCTACTTTTAATATTGTTTTGTCTACTCACCCGTCTGTTTCTTATGTGCCTCCTTTCTGCTGTGTGTTTGGCCCTGGATCAATGGTCCCTGTTAGCAACACTGTTATGGAAAACGGTTAACTTTCCTTTTAGCTACAGAAACACATTTAGACAGAAGCCTTTTAAGTCCGTCAGCATATTGTACCAGCGACTTGTTGGTTTGACATTTTGGTTGCTGAAGAGTCAGCTTCTTAATGCTTGTTGACCAAACAAAGGAGAGACAGCTGGCTGATGCAGGCACATCACATTGTGCCAACATCTTTCTCTCTAACTCTCTCTTTCTCATGCACAGAAATGGTTCACATGAACCAACTTCCCCTCCCTTAGAAAAAAGACTTCTGCAAACCTGTAATGCAGTTCTCTTTAGCTGCATAAGTCCATTGCAGTCCATTTTAATCCATTTATTGCGGTAGCTGTCTGCTCTGCGGCAGTGCCCCTTTTCTTTCTCTCTCTCTCTCAGTCTTATAGACAGACCATATCACAGCAAAACCGCTGTTCATACCTAATAATTGATGTGGTGATGCACTTTGTGGTGGGTTACACTCCAGCAGATGTATGCCCTTAGAGTGAGAGAGCAATGTTGTCTGCATTAGTTGAGTTTTGTCTAATAGGGGGGAGCAAAACATCAACACAAGCTGACAGATACACTGCTACCATCCTACCACCTTATAACGTTGTTATGCCTCAGGCTAATAGCAAACCGCTATTTTTACATCCAGCAGATCTTGAGTAAAATGAACATTTTTGTGTTTTAGGCCACCTTAGGAATGTAAGTCCAATATTCACTGTCCTTTTTAACTCCTGTTAATAGCATCATTTGGCGTTAAGTTTGTCTGTCTGCTGTTTGGTGCTGGAGTTGGTGAATAAAACCTTTTTGCTGAGTAAATGGATTTACGAAGGTGGTGTAACTGAACGATATAATACATACAAACACTAAAAGGATAAAAAAAGGCAACAAACTGAAAAGTTGGATAATCAGCATTTTGGCCTTCTGTTCTCTTGTGGTCAGGAGACTGGTAATGTATACATGGAAAACATATACTGTAGTCATGGGATCAGGAAATGCATGTACAATCTCAAACTGGAGAAGATACTGTCACAGGGTGTATTTGGAAATGTCATACTATCTGGCAGTCTTTTCTTTGCCTTTTGTGAGGATATGAAAGCTGACAGCTTGATATTGTAAACATTTCTTCCTGTCATTTCAATTTACTTGTGTGATTTATCTTCCTTGGATGTCTGGATATGTGTAATGGATATATGTGTATGTCTGGTATTGGAGGCGGTTATTTCTTATATTTATGTTATTTATTCAGTTGGACCTGTGATATAATTTGTGAAACACAATAAAAAAGACCTTGATTTAAAACAAAAAACTCAACTAAAACTAAAAAGTTGGGCGATAATTCTCCATGACTTGCTCACTTGTGATTTGATTTGTAGGTTTAAGGAGTTTATCTATTGGTTCATACTCCAATGTGAAAGCTACCCTGTGTTTGGAGATGTGTGGACATGGTCTTAATGCAGGTTCAGGATAGTATCCCCTGTGTATCACTGGTACAGTGATAAAAGCAAACTGGTGATTTGTGTTGTTGTAGTTACTCAGCAGTATGTCAGAGGGGATCTATATGCAGCAATGTCCCGCTGTGCCTTGACAGAAATGTCTGAGATTCTTGTTGCATCAGTTTTCACTACCAACACGGCTAAGAGGAATGTGTACAAAACATCTAAATCACACACACAGTCTCTCTGTCTCATTCTCGCTCACACACATTCGCAGTCATCCCCCCTCAGGGAACCTCTGCAACGGACACTCAATAAAGAGAGCTCTATTGATCTACATGCAGGTGGCGAGGTAAAGGAGAGCCTATTACTGCTTTAATAACACGCTTTCTTCTGTGTCTGCCTGCCATACGAGCTCTGCAGCCTTCAGCCTGTCCTGTGACGAGGCCTGTGAGGCGCTGATTGTTGTCATGAGGCAGTGTGGCTGACTTACTCAACTCACTGAGTTACACCCATCTGTTGGTACTGTAGATCAACATGTTACTACGCTCCAAGTAGGCCTCAAGCCACTTTCTTTCTGATATATTTGCTTGCTTAAAAGTTTCAAATGGCTCAGTTGTCTTGGCTACCACAGAATGTTCCATGTGACCCAAGTTCGGAGGGATTACTTTACATATAAAGTCCTTGCTTGTGTTATTGTCTGAAACAATAACATGGCTACAACAGAGATCAATACTTACCAAACAAAAGCTTTTCTTGTGCTTGTTGCTTTTGACATTCACAAAACCTTTTTGCTAATGACATTTCACATTTCAGTTGTGCACTGGAAGTACAGTTCACCACTTTGAATGGAAGCCGACAAGCCAGCCTGCTCCATTAGAGGTTTCTCTGTTACAAATGACTTGAAGGAAACTGGCAGGTTCAGTCATTTTGTATTTTCTATCAGTGTTGTTTTTATCTGATGTGATTGATGCGACGCTTTAAAATATTAACTTTGACTTTTGAAGTCAACTAATACTCTGATAGCCATGACCACTGCTGTGTTCACAGTATCATCATTTTTTCTGTGACAATTGAAGGACATGGCCGTGGAAATCCTAGATTAGAACGCTGAGACTTTTTGTTCTTAATAGGGATCATGGGATTCATGTAGTTCAACCCAAAACATACAGACACACAGTCATGTATAACGGTAAAGCCCACTAACAATGAGCCCAGTCAGAAGTAAGACACCTGGAAGGGATAAAAGGAGTGCGTTAACGTGACGGAAATGACATTCTAACATGTAGCCGTGCTGGCTGTCATTAAGTTGGCCGCTGAAAGGCCTTTGTTTGTGCATGCTCTTGCATTTCCCTGTTATTTTTATTTCAGATTATTACTGTTTATGGTAATGGTGTGAGAAGTCTGTTCACATTTCTCTGCAGCCTCACTTTGATGTATAGACATGCTTCGCGGTGCCTCTCCTCACCTCTGACATTTTACCATCAGCATTGCCATGGCAATCGCCATCAACCTCCAATTAGCCAGTTCCTGGAAATTCAAGTCTATTCTTTGCTTCCCAGAAAGCTCTGTCGCGTTCCAGAGAAAGGAAGAGGGGCGATTTGGAAAAGCTTTGGTTCCCATGTTGATACAGAGCCAGCTGAGCTCATTTCTATGCTCCCACTGTTCCTGGGTCTTAGGATTTTGTTTTTGTATTCCTTACTCTTTGGTTTATTTTGTTTGTGCTGTGTAATGTGTGTGTGGCTCTGTGACCCAGGCAGTGGGTCAGAGGGTCCGTAGCTCAAAAGATTGTAATGGTCTTGTTGAAGAGTAGGCATTAGAGAAGTAAGTAACTAATCAATAAGGTACACTTGAGTTGAATTATTTTATGCTCCTTTTTTACTCTGCTTCTTCCTGTGTGGTCTGTCTCGACGTGTGGCCAGCAGTTGAAGAACAGAAAGGAACCGGAGACTCAAGTGATTGTCAATATGCTTCAACAGAAATGTTTGCAGTAACCGGAGCGGTTCTGTTTCAGTCGTTAAAGATATTCTGTAATATGCTCAGTAAAGTTGCAATATTAGGTTTAATCTCCACACAAAACAGACTTCTGCATTACACTGATTCTGGCAAGAATGCGCTGAACTTATAGTTAAAGATTTATGATTGTTTATTACATTTATTTAAATGTGGTTGACATTGATGCATTCAATTTGGAGCTGAAGTCTCTAGTCTTATTTTGGATTTTGTTTTAATTAAAGTTACTAAGAACTTTCATTTTGTGTTGAATTTGGCGGCCCCTGTGGACAGTGTTTCATTGAGCGCCAGACTCCCTTTAGTGAACCTCTCATTTTACTGCAGCAGGTTCTGACAGTAATAGTGACTGAAATGGTTTCTGGTGAACCTGCATGATTTCGCCTATGTACTCCTTTGACTTGTGTTGGTCATATATCGGTAAAACATTATCATGTTTCATGTTTCATAACTAGTTAAGAACTCCATGTAGTAACTGTAATGAGCTGTGACCCCTGGTGAATATAATAACCTTGGTTTAAGCATTTTGATAATGCAGTGCTGGGATGAGACAATATGCAGGGTTATTATTAATATGAATCCATCAGAAACTCTTCACAGTTAAGTGAGGATTAGGGAAAACATGTTTTTCCAGTGGTTTAGGAAAATAAGCTTGTGTCTTTACTGTGCTGCTGCATGCCTGTGTGTGGCCTTTTTTGTGTCCATCAGTGTGTTACTGTCTGTTTGAACTTTCAACCTCCATTCGACTCACTGCTGCCCTGAGACTCGACCTGTATCATATTTTAGGACCCTATTTTCCCTCTCTCAACGCCGATGGCTGCTGACATTTCCCTGTTAAATTCCACAGTGGACATCTAAGTTTAAGAGCGTGTAGATGAAGAAAGATGGTCTGTGTTATCATACAGAGGGAATTATTTTGAAACAACCTCCTGCCCTTTACACATAAAGCCGACTCTGTGCCCACATTTACAAAGATGCACGCAATGGAAGCCTGTTATCTTTAAATGTGAATGGGATCACAGAGAAACTATAGTGTGATATCGCTTCTCCACAGATACTCTAGCCGTTTAAGATACCACCCGTCTGTGCTGTTCAGTGTATTCAGGGACTTGGGTTTTATAATTAAGGGTTTAATGTGCTTTATGTTGTAGAGGGCTGCAATGAATGCATATTTGCATTGATGAAATCTATTTCTTTTTTAATTAATAAAGCAATGACTAACTAAGGCTGTAAAATGTCAAGACATTGTGTTTTCAAATTGTCAATGCTTTTCATCACCCTGTTCTTGTGTGAACTTGTTGCACTCAGCAGTGGCTATTAAACTGTATGCAGATGGTAGCATATAACAGGAAGGGCTTTTTACAAGTAAAGGGAGAACACCATTAGTGTTACGTCTACATTGCATTCTGCTCTCTTGAGGGTACTGAACATCGATACATTTAATGGAGAATATACAATATTCATTTATGAATTCTCATATATTAGTTTACAATCCATTTACTAATTTAATGTGTTATTCAAACTGCATAACTGCACTTCGCCCAGCATATGTGCAATCATTCTGCAGCCGGAGGACTTTTCTTTTTTAAATTTCCCAGCAGCTGTTTCAGTGCACTCTGTGCCCATCAGGAGACTGTCAGGCTTGAGTCCAATTCAAACAGGAATAAATTCACAGTTGTGGGCTCTGTAATTCTAATTATTATCAATCCATCCACAACTGTAATCCACTATGTATCTGCCATGTCAACTCTAGAGCAAATTACCTGCTGGCTTTCAGTGAAGCTCAGAGGTCTGATAATAGCAGTGCAATCAATCACTGACATCCCTCTAATGCAGAGATGTGTTGTGTTTATGGTGGGCAGATAATTTGCTCCACCAGAATGTGTGTATACATGAAAGTGTAGTGTGTTGATGTAGTTAATGTTTTGAGATTTAAGTACATTGGAATACAGCAGATGTACCTCTCTCATGTACTGGTTGGTAATGTGCAGATGTGTACTGTAAATCTAAAGCACACATAGCATTTAATATAAAAACAACAACAACTTATTGAGTTTGAAGAGAGCTGTGTGAACACTGCTTGATATACAGGTAAGAAAAAGTTAATGGAGTGTCAACACAGGTTATAAATGACTGCACCCACTTCCCCTCTGTGAGGAAACTGTAGCTGTCCAAGGTACTGAAGTATTTTTACAGACCAAGTGGTTGGCCTTGACAAGTCATGCACACACGCACGCACACACGCAAGCACGCAAGCACACACACACATTCTCACTCACTTCCCTGTAGGAAGTAATGCTGAATGCTGACATTGAAGTTCCAATGAGACTCCAGCTAGCCAACTATGTCATGTGAAGTACGTCATTCCCTTTTTTTCTTCTGTGTGTGTGTGTGTGTGTGTGTGTGTGTGTGTGTGTGTGTGTGTGTGTGTGTGTGTGTGTGTATGTGTGTGCTAGTAAAATCAGTAAAGTCATATTCATATAAAGTCTTATCCCTTAACTGTCATGTTATGTTTTGGCAGCATATCAGCATAGCATAAAGACTGTTAATCTTTGTCTGTCAGTGATGTAAGTGTTTTTAGTGATGTTGGAAATGGGGATCACAGTTTGGCAGCGTTCCCTTTCAGCTTCTTCATTGCCTGTGGTAGATTTATAGATGGCAGTTACCTCAGCTTCAGAGTAGAGACTGTTTTAAGGTGGACAACTTATCAAGATGAGAGACAAGTGTTGGGGTGCATGCCTGACCAACTGAGTTACAAACGGTGTACGTCCTGCCTTAAGGCATAAAAAGTTGCATATTATGTCTTTAATGTCCGGCGGTAAGGGGTTGTTTATCAGCGTATGTTGCTACTCAGAGTTTAAAGAGTGAAACAAGGAAGAATTCTCTCAAGACAAAGAGAAGGTCATGGATTTAGATTTACTATTTATTTGCAAGTCACTGTACCGAGGCAGAACGCAGCTGATAAAACATGGAGAATTGTTTAGTTCTTTTGCAACAGAATCGCTAATTATATATTTCATCATTGCGTTCAGCTTCTCTTCCATCCTTTCTTCTCTGGGGTGAGCTTCAGACCACACACCACTGAGCAGTATGATTGTTGGCGCACCACCCAAGGGAATACTTGTGTGAATTCAGCAGCAGAAGCTCGATTATTGAAATATTTTACTGGCAGTACTGTTTGTTCTGTCAGTTAGGCAGTTTAATGTGCGTCGTATAACCTCCAGCCTATTTTGACATCGGCTTCCTGAGATGTGCAGAAAGCCTCGACTCATGTTTACATTATTCCTCTTTTTAATGGAAAAAGCTTCCATACTTTTTTTGTGGTGGAATTGTAAGAGAGAGAAGGTTACACAACAGTGAAATACACTTGGTTATTTAAATTGTGAAATAAATTGATTATTTACTGAAGTGGGATGGCATTTTGCTTTGTAAGTGAAGGTGCGACGCCACAAATATAATGAATATTTCTCAATAGCAGATGGTTGGAGACTGAGAAACACAAAAAAGCTGTCCACTTTCTATTATATCACAAAGACAAAGAGAAAAGATGGAGAAGACATCATGAAGAAGTAATATGACTCCTCTAATAATTGAAACCACCCTAAACAGGAAAAGTCTGAGCTGAAAATTCATTGTTGACGGACTTTTCACTTCCCTATACGTCCATTTTGTTGCTGGACTTTCTTCTGTGTGGGGTGACAGGCAAGAGTTTTATTGACAAACATTTTAGTTTGGCATCCCACGTCTAAGTTTTCTAACAGTTGCAAACATGTTCACCCACCAGGCAAATGTTCAGCCAGCAGGCGTTCAGACTGAAAAAAACTCTGCGTTACAAAAATACATTGGTGGGGGCGCAAGGTAGTGATGAGACAATCCAGGAAGTCCAGTTTGAGTGACACATCCATGGGTCGCAAAACACTGTACAGCAGTTTATAATGTGGTTAAGAGGGACTTTACAATCCTGGAAAGTCTTCACAGTGGCAATTATTAAATCTTCCTCGAGATGATTGTGAGATAAATGCGTCGTTCACGTTACAAAGTAATTGAGCCGGTCATGTCGCCCGTCACTTGACTGGCATCATACTGCATTATGGGCTGCATTTTTGGAATTATTGTTGTGTACATATTAGTTTGTATTATTATGAAAGACATCTCTTAACATATTGTCACCACATAATCTTGGTCATAGACGACACATTGAGCCAGTTGCTTCTTGGAGTTAAGTCTCATTTCATTTCCTCACTTATTCATTGCAAAGCCTCATGTTGCATTGTTGTATACATAACATGCTTTCATTAGCATTGAGGAAAACAATGTTCAGATGTCTGTGTGCTGTTTGCTTCACCAAAGCTTGACGCTCTAGGAGGAACTGGAGTTCTGGTTGAGTGCAAATAATATCTAATTATCAAGCGCTTGTCCCAGTTGTACCCATGTCATGGTGGAAATCAAGATTGTTACTTACAAAAACAAAGACATACGGTGTGGCATACTTTCGCTCCTTCATACATACAATCATGAACTTCTCCCCAGTACACACACACATAAACACACACATATACACGCCCCTATACATAGCATCAGATTGAGCAAGTGGGTTCATTTTTAGCATGATGTCCATTGAGACAAAACCCATAAGGATGTGGATGTATTGACCGTTCATTAAAGATAAATTACCCTGCTGCTCTGTGTGTTTGTCCATGCGAATATGCGTTTGTGTCTCAGAGTCTACAGCTATAACTATAATTAGCTCCTGTATTTTGGTTGCCTTGGTAGCACCACAAAGTCCTTCTGATTGTGGCTGTCAGTGCACGTGTGAATGTGTGGGTGAATTTGCCTTAACAAGTGTGCATTTTGTTTTCTTTATGGGTCAACTGCATAGCTGCATAGACGGGGCATCGGGGTCACATTTAGGCGAAGTTACACAAGCATCATATGCTGCTCTCAGATCAACACGCATCGCTCATTCGAACAACAGCAGTAGCACAAAATGAAGATCCAAAGAGAATGGTTTCCAGCAGTTGTTTCCAAGAGCTAAATCAGCAGTGTGTTCAGTAATCTTTGTAGAAGTTTATTTAAACTCTGGAGTAGTAAGATCTGTACTTCAGTTGGAACAGTACCACTTAAACTCTGGTGGCGTTTCATGGCAACATCAAAATGTAACTCAAGGTGCTCATCCAAGAGAACTGCAGTGCATTCAACAAGAACAAAACCTAATCCAATCCAATGCGCAGGGTTTTTATGGGCGTCACAAGACTAATGTTGAAGCATGAGCGGGTAAACTGCACTCTGGACTGATGCTCAGCTATTTGCGTTCCTACCTGGTATGAGCACTAAAATAATATAAAGGACATGCAGACAAGACAGACCATTTTGATTAGTTTAAGTTAGAGCACCTGGAGGCAGATTTGTTTTGATGCCAAAATGTCTAACCTGGCAGGACAACAGGTTGCCAAATTGCTGTCCCATCAATTTTCTGCATGTGAGTTTACGTGACATGATTCATAAAATGTTCGCTTGGATTGTATAGGCAGTTTGACTATGAAATGAATAAGTTCAAAATAAGTTAAGTTCCACTGGGGTTCAGATCAGTGTAAACCAAAATGATTGCAGGCCAACAAACCCTCAGTAAACGCTCCCATTTAGATGTTGTTTTGAGGCCCTTGAAGTGCAGGTTGAAATTCTTCAGTAAAAAGTTTTTTCGCATTAAATTTCATAACATAATTTGAAGTCCTGCCTCAGCACAATCTGCAAAAGTTAGTTATAGTTAGGCTGAGGTGTTGCGTTAGCTATTGTTAGCTAGCATCAGCTGGCGTCAGCTAAGGATAATGAACATTTTTTATTGTAAAAAAACAAAAATGGTAATTTCTTGAAAGGGTTTCGGCTCTTCAAGATCTCTTTCTCTTGTTTTAACGCCTCACAGCTGCACTGGAACATTTGGGGATTAGATTCCTATCTGAAGAACACTTGGATGTTAGTGAAGATGCATCTCAATCAGTATACAATTTGTGACACAGCTTCAGTACACCTGCGCCCCTCAAACGCTGTCCTGTTTATAGAACTCTGAAAAAATAGACTGTGATGATGGACAGCTGAATTATGTACCGTGAATTGCTCATTGCAGATTTGATAATTAGTACCAAAATATATATTTATAACTAATAACTCAAAATGGTGAAGGAGAGTGATGATCTCTCTCTCTTCTCTCTCTCTCTCTCTCTCTCTCTCTCTCTCTCTCTCTCTCTCTCTCTCTCTCTCGCTCTCTCTTCCTCTCTCTCTCTCTCTCTCTCTCTCTCTCTCTCTCTCTCTCTCTCTCTCTCTCTCTCTCTCTCTCTCTCTCTCTCTTACAGAAATCAGAATATTCTTTAATAATGTATAGTTGCAGTCACTAATATCCGCTAGAATTAATTTAGGTGTAGCTGCAGCTGCGGCTTGCTGTGATAAGGATGCATAATCAGCTGAGTGATGCTTATGTCCCTAGAGATTAGTTTTTGTGACTCCTTAGCGTTTTTTCTGTACATGTAATTATCCTCTGCTTTGACCTGAGGATTTAGGGGGGAGGGGGATACCCACAATGTTCCCAGACAGACTGACAAAAGTTTACGGTAAACCTGTTGGCCAGTGAAGCCCGTGAGTCTGAAGGGTTCTTATTCGCCGACAAGTTTTACGTTAATTTGTTTTTGCCTTTTAAGGGATTTTGTCAAAGTAGGTACCTTGCGGACGTAACTGTAACAATTTCAAGATGTTTGCAGTTTGATTTATATTAAGATTAAGTTAAAGTTTAATTATTAATCTATTCAAATAATATCATAGTCTTTGTGAATCAATATTAAACCTCGGCCACACAGTTGAATTTGTATAGATTTTTTAAGGCATACATTCCTCCTTCCCTTCTTCCCCACTGCTAGAGATGTCTATTGGTGATCCTTGTGGGGGTTTATACAAATATATGAATATATATTGCATTTTATGCCCAAGCTTAGCATCCATTAGGCCACTGCTGTCCCAATAATACACTATTGATTTCTCTCAGCTTGTCAAGTTGACAAACCTTTTCTTGTAAAGGAGCCTGTTTCACACCCGGGTTCATAAAGTTCACAACCTCAAACAAATCACTTGTGCATTATTCGATATTAATACAGCATTATGCCCGTCCTGTCTGCATTCAACCATATAGGCAAAGGTTTTACATGACTTTTAGTTTTCCTGAAGAGCTTCATCATCTTTGCTAAAATAATGTGCTTAATGCCAGAGGAGCGATTGTGAGCACGACCTCAGACCTACATTTAGAATCATTAGTGCGTGTAGAATTACACCGCAGCGCACAGCAACATGATCTGAACTGTCATTATGCAATAGTCCAACATACCACTCAAAAGTACATCAGTAATGCGCAGAAGGTGTCGTAGACCTCCGTTTATAATAAATAAGAAAGACAGAGATGGGAAGGAGGAAAAGTCCTCAGTCCCTACTCGGGGACTTGAACTGGTGACCCTTTGGTTCCCGACTCATGCCCCTACATACTGAGCCACTGCCACCTTCAAATATCTATTACATTGGGAGTCAGCGGGAATCTTTCCCATCGTCACCTTCTATTGGGCTGAATGCGGTCAGCCACTACAGTGGTCTCCAACAAAGTCCAAAAATAACCCTGTCCTGCAGGTGTTTGCACAGCTGGTCTAATTAGATCTGCACAGTCTGTGTCTCAAACTGTGGCTCCTTAGTTGCTGTAGTAAGCAGTTAATCACTATACTCTGATTTGGATTTTGGCTAATAAACATTTGGACATGTGATGCGTTTCAGTGATTACATTAATTTCAGCTGTGTTCACCCTGCTGTTACAATTTAGCAGGTGTAGAAAGAATGTGAAATAAAAGGTAATTGCAAAAAGCAGAAACAGCACAGGGAAAATGCTCTGGTATTGTGTATGCTACCTCACTGGCATGGCTTACTGGCACACCTAAATGGAACAAATCCATCATTAATGTTATTAATTACAGTGTTGCGTTTCCCGCTGTCACCCATGACACGTCTGCTGTGAAAAAGGCCTGTTCTGATTATTAGTGGATTAAAAAGCTCCATGTAAATACAGCTTTTGACTGACATGATTTAATTCATGAATATAAAACAAGTATTCTGTTCAGGTTCAGTTAGTAATGGCTATATTGGAAGGTAGGATAGTAAAGTCCTTGAACATCTTATGATGTTGTTTCCTTACTGTCAATAGCAACTGGAAGCAGAGAAGAAACTGAGAGACATTGATAAAAATGCACAAGGACATGAGGACACATGGGGAGCGGAGGAAGACAAAGGGAAAGGAAAGAGGCACGGAAATTGACCGTCCTTAGTCCCTGATGATCAAGTCAAACTTCAACAATCACAGCTAAAAATAGTACAGTAGTGGCCCTGCTGCTAGCACAATCACAGGCACACACACACCCACACGCTCACATGCGCACACACACTCCCACTAGGGATTCCCATCAAAGCTGCCATCACCTATCCTACCTTTTCGTTTAAGTTATGTTCACTCACTCTCTCACTCCGCCATTCACAACCTCCCTGTGATTTACTGCATTATATTGCAACAATAACTGAAGGCATAAAGGGTTCATTGACATTTAAAACTTTGTTGGTTATTAATCTTAAACTCAATGCTTGGCTTTAGCAAAAGAAAAAGGTTCAGGATGTAAAATTGTTTTTTTTGCTTGAGGTTTAAAAATCATTGTTGACCTTGTAAACAGCAGTTGAGAAAACAATTTATTCTGTAGCTGATTGGAGCTTTTGATTTATATCATATGATCTTCAGCAGCACTTGTTATGGTAGGGTCCTATATCTTCCAGCACTTTATGATAGACTATCATTCATTTATGATAAATGACTAGTAATAATTCATTATACAGTATTAAGACTTTAAGAAGTGTGTGTGTGTGTGTGTGTGTGTGTGTGTGTGTGTGTGTGTGTGTGTGTGTGTGTGTGTGCGTGTGTGTGCGTGTGTGTGCTCTTGGTCTGTAAATCAAACCCCACTGCGCATGAAATGCACACTAGGTAAACATTTGAACTGCTCTGACTGGCTGTTTATCACAGTGTCACATTCAACTATCAAACAGGACTTTGGAGAGGAGTCGTCACTTTATCTCCCTTAAGTCTCTCATATGTCTCTTTCAATGGAAAGAGATGACATATACTGTAAAAATATATGTAAAAATATATATTAAAAAAATAAAAAAACTCACACACTCTCCAAATCCTGCTAATGTACAAAGTACTGTCAATATTCCTTCTATTTTAAAGGATCATTTAACATTTTGGAAAATACGGTTATTCCTTTGTGTTGAAAGGAGCCAGTTGAGGTGGTTAGGGCATCTAGTAAGGATGCCACCTGGCTGCCTCCCTAGGGAGGTGTTCCAGGCACGTTCAGCTGGGAGGAGACCCCGGGGAAGACCCAGGACTCGGTGGAAAGATTACATCTCCTCACTGGCCTGGGAACGCCTCGGGATCCCCCAGTCGGAGCTGGAGGATGTGGCCCGGAGAAGGGAAGTTTGGGGTTCCTTACTGGAGCTGCTGTCCCCGCGACCCGACCCCGGATAAGCGGTAGACGATGGATGGATGGTTATTGGCTTTCTTGCAGGGAGATTGAGTAAAAGGTCAATACCATTCTAAAATAATTATGATACATATAATTATAATCAGTATAAGTATTCTTCTACAAATTAAACTAATATAGGTCACATGACTCTGGCTTCCCTTTTATAACACATTCCCAGGGGGTCCAGATAGAAAGTTGAAGATCTGGGTGTGGACAGTCCTATAGGTGAAGTTAGGGGAGAAGGTGAATAAATAAAAAGAAGAACAGCGCTTTAGGTGACCACACCTAAATCACACCACAGACTATCGTCTTGAGTTGTAAATCGTTTCCTCCAGAGCTGCATGAGAAAACGAAGACGTCACTTTTAGTCCAAACTACGTAAATGATTAAAAAAGTTAAATTACTACAATTACTGTGACGATCACAACTTCAAGAAATCTGACCGTCTGCGGTCACAGTGACAGTAGGAAGATAAAATGTGACGCAGTATGAAGATGAAAGACAGATTGAAAGTCCAAGAGCCCCGGAGGAAGACATGGAGATGAAAGGAAAATGATTTGATGAGAGAAGGCAAAATTGAAAGGACATATTAGAGGAGCGAATGAAGTGACAGAGAGAAGACAGACGACACGACTTTAGTTAGGAGAGAATGGGAGAGTGGAGTTTGGTTTTGTAAAAGCATATAAAAGTCTTCAGCTCGTGGCTAGCGGGCTTCCTGATTACAGCGAGGGCTCTCTGATCAGTGGCCTCCCCTAACACACAAGCAGTGGTGGTTTTAGCCAATTATTTACCACGATTACTCATTGAGTTTGGAACCATTAGTGCATTTAGAAATAGTTTTTTCTAAATACACCAGGGATTCACCACTACTAAAATCTTCAATATCAATATCGGTATCAGTCTCAAAAATTGAGTATCATGAGGCTCTTGTTTTGTCTTGATCAAGGAAACAAATGACCTCACTTGTGCATCCTTTTCAAGTGACCTGTTTGCTTTTAAACACGAAGTAAATCTTCAGTCCTTAAGTCTCAAGGTTGAACATAAAAAAGGCAAAAAATTACAAGTAGAAAACGACTCAAAAGGGACTCCACTGGAAAGATTTTAGGAGAGTCGAGCAGGGAAACGATGTGCTCGGTGTGTGTTGCTGACGGGTGTACTCTTTGTTCGGAGCTGGTGGCCTACCGTGTTCCAGCACCGACTGTGAGTCATTTACTCCAGAGGTGGCTGGACATGAGAGGGTTTTATAATGCGTCTCTGTCCCATTTACACAAAGGGCAGAGTAGCAGTGAGGGGAAGCTCTGTAGAGGTGAATGTATTCAGAGCACTTGCATTAACACTGTCCTTAGTGTGTGTGTGTGTGTGTGTGTGTGTGTGTCACCAAGGTGAGCATGTCTGCATGTTCACACCTGTTTGCATGTGTGTCAGTGTACTGTGTGTATGTGTGTGTGTGTGTGTGTGTGTGTGTGTGTGTGTGTCTGTGTGTGTGTGTGTGTGTGTGTGTGTGTGTGTGTGTGTGTGTGTGTGTGTGTGTGTGTGTGTGTGTGGAGGATGGTTTCTCTCCGGTAGAACAGGGCTAATGCTTTGTTTACCTCCTCTCAAGTTTCGTGGGGATTTACAGTCCCTGTGTTTGCCGGGGAGGACGAGGAGGCAGGATCCACTAAGTCAGGATCCTCTTACTCCTTCTTGGTTCTGGTTCTTTCTTGTCATTTTCACCTTTATGCTATATTCAGTCTCTGTCTTACTCTTTCCCACTCCTTGTCTTGACTCTTATCATTCGCTTCTTTTTCACTGTCTTATTCTCTCGCTACAAAATCCTTTACTTAGTCCTGTTTGCCACCTTAATGCGCAGTACCTCACTCCATATTCATTTAGCAAATTCCTCATTTGTCTTGGTCTAAGCCTTTTCTCTCACTTATTCTCTCCTCCATTATCTCCCCCTCCCCTTGGCTTCAATCTGTTTTGGCTCCTTATATTACCACCTGTCTCCCCTTCTTCTCGTATCCATTTTTCTTTTTTAATGTTCTCTTGGTTCTGCTCCCGCTCTGCTTTCTCTCTTTTTCTCTCTTTTTCTTTCATGTCTCCCTATGATATAAAAAATCAAACCCCAACACACATTGGTTACACCTGCTTAAACGTTTTTAGCCTATTCCTCAATTTTTACACACCTCTTGAATCATAATTCACCCGCAACCGAGCCTAAATCACAACCAGGCATTATCATCGTGGCCTCATGAAATGTTTTCATGAGATGAAGATGAGTCCTTTTGAGAGCTCTCATCACGAGATGATCCAATAACAAGCTCTGAGTTTGTGCCGTCCCACATCGACGGCTGCACTTAGATACTGTTGTCCAATGTTGTTTTTTCCTAATAATGTGTTAAGTATAACATATTTGTACACTGTAATATTACTGTGTGAATATATGGGATTGCATATATTGTAATAGATTATATATAGCAGTGGTCACCAACCTTCTTTGGCTTGTGGCCAGTGGAATCAGATCAGCGTTTTCTTTTGACTCATCGTCACCAGCAGGTCTAGCAGTTTTGACCAGCTTATAAAATTGTGCATTTTTCCCACAAACTATTTGAAGTAGTTTGTACAGTCCTGAATATGTAAAATTATCCACAAATCAATAGGAATAAAGTAACACAAATTAGAGGGAAGCTTGAAAAGATTGAATAACATCATGTAGCTTCCCTCATCTGGCGACCCTTTTATGGGGGTCCCAACCCTCATGTTGGGAACCACTGAGCAGTTTTAAAAGACAGTATTGTGTGTGTGTGTGTGTTGAAGTGTATTAATGGATGTGTTTTTAGTAATGATGACTCTTTGCACTCTAGATTTCATCAATGTTCCGTAGTCTTATCAGACATCATTTATTAATCTTTCAAATTCCAGTTTCTTTAAATTACTGCAATTTCATTGAACAGCTGACAGATCTTTTTTAATTTCAGATACAGTGTGAACTTATATCTGTTCACGTTTGTTTCTTCTTGCAATAATCTGTTTAATAGGTGTTCCTGATGTTAAAACTTGGTGAAACTGTTGATCAGGACTCAAAATGTGTGTTATGAAGCAAAAATCCAGGTCATGTAAAAACACAGGATACACTTTTTTATCATCAGGCTCAGACTAACTACATTTTCTGATTTTAAAACATCAGAACTATTAAGAAACATAATTTACCTCAGACTACTGTGTAATTTTGATTTTAATTTCAGCAATGACATTGAAACTCACATGCAGTTTGACAGCAGCAAGGTATTAATTAGGTTGCTTTGACCTACCGCTTACCTCCATTCATGTTTCTCCCAAAGGCTTTCACAACTCTCTCTCTCTTTTTGTTTTAGGTAATACGGGTTGGCATTAATTAATTGTTCTGAATGAACATGACTACAGTCAATTAGATACTCACTCAAATTGTGAAAATGACAGAAAGTGTGTCAAATTCAGTCATTGAAGTCTGGTGAGAAAAACAACAACATAGAAAGTGTAGAGGAAGCTGTTGGGGATAAGTGATTGTTTTAGTGCCGCTGTGTTATGGAGGTGGGTGAGGAAAAAGATGTTGAGTGTTTCATATATATATATGTGTGTATGTGTGTGTGTGAGGGCATAAACTACACCCACACACAGTCGGTGTATCTCCTGTACATCTTTCCACTTTGTAAAAACAAAGCCAGTGTCACACGGAGCATTGAGCATATGTTCTGCCACACACACACACACACACACACACACACACACACACACACACACACACACACACACACACACACACACACACACACACACACACACACACGGTGGCATGTTGCAGAGTGCTCTTCACACCACTCTCTTGTGACACACACAGGCTGCAGCAGCTGTGGACGCCGATCTGCAATTCATAGCACACTACCATGACCTTCACCTCAATGCCAACAGCTGGGCTGGGTTTCAGCCCAGCTCCATACAGGCCGGGAGATTTGACACGATTTCCTCTGCAGTTACGAGCATGTTTCAGTCCAGACAGGTGTAACATTATCCTGACATGTCCGGCATTTGAAATGCCACTGTTGAGGGAAATATTAATGTGGAAATTTCAGCGAAATAAATGGTCTGGCATGTCTTTAATGCCTCATCTTGTGCTCTTGGATCAGCAGGTTGCCAGTAATTGATTACCTTTTGTACTCCATGTTGGCTTGATCTGCCAACCTGCATCCACATGCCCGTGCATACCAATTAAGAGTCATTATGTGGATGCTGCGTCAGAGCGGAGCAGTTGTTGGAAAATAACCCACACTCTTTGCCATAATCATGTATTTTCCATAACTTTTTATTCACACAGTTGAACTGATTTTTTTTTTGATAAATGTGAAATTTGTTCACTTCTTTTTTAACATCCAAGCACATTTTGAGACTTCTACTTGGTAAAATCCTTGTTGAAATACACAAATCAAGGACTAAACTTTTCTCTTTGCAGTACTTTTCTTTGCCTCGTGTTGTCATGACCAACATCTTAGTCACAGGAAAGCATCAATCTAACCGTCTCCGGCATTGGATTTGTATGTATGAATGTGCATGAGCATCATCTGCGTGTGCACAGGCCTGTCTGCATGGGTGACGATATGATGAATAATAATAGTTGTCCCAAGTGTATGCCTCAGCTGGCGGGCACTTTATCCCACATTAGCAGGAACTTGAAGCTGACAGGTGTCAGGTGTAGTCACAGGTGGGCACTTCAGCACAGTTTGTTTCACTTAAAGCTCAAGGGAGAAGCCATCAAAATCAATATATACGAACAACAATGGAAATCACTTTTTGAAATATATTTCTCGTTTAAATGTGATATTTCAGTGGAAGTTTGGCTTCTAAATCTTGACATCGACAAGTAAATCAATAATCTCTGGGATTGAATTGGTATTATTATGTGTACCCTTTCACTGAAGATAATGTGTAGCGACTTATAGGATATTAGACAATAATGTAGCCTGGATCCAATACAAAGACAGACAGTGACTTTGTTTGGGGGATTGCGGTTCGTCCAGCGCTTTGGTCCAGACTGAAATATTAACTATTGGAGGGATTACAATAACATTGTTTACAGACATTCATGGTTCCTAGAGGACGAAGCCTCTTGACTTTTAAATTATCTGCTCCAGCAGGTTGACGTTTGTGGCTCTAAGTGTCTCAACAGCTATTGAATAGATTTTCCTGAAATTTGATACACACATTCACGCCCACTTCAGAAACATTATAATAATTCAGCAACATGGTCAGTTAAAAATTGCAATGTGTCCAATCTTTTGGTTTATGAAAAGATTCCTACAAAACTTTCCATCAGCCTCAATGTACTTTGTGTTTTTTGCTAATTAGAAAAAAACACAATTTAATTTAGCATGTCAACATGATAAAAATGTTTCGCTAAACATTAGCATGTTCTTATTATTTTGAGTTAGTTGAACATGCTCTTGTCAGCATTGAGCTATAAGCGCCCATTTGGCAGTAGACTCTTAGTCTTGTTTCCACATGTAGAAGAATGTAACTTCTCACTAATTAAATAAAATGGATTATTTCTCAGTTTTGCCAGGTGACCCCACACTGATGCTCAGAATCCATATTGTTCTATACAAACGAATGGATTACTTTTGTCTTCTTTATTGGCCAACACAACGTTTTGTTGCATTATCTCAGCTGTGCAACAGTCCATATCAAAGATTAAGTAAGGTATTGTATGGTGAAATGCATTGTTGGTCTCCTGTTTATGAAAAGAGTCACCAAAATAAAAGCACCAACATTTCGACTTCTGCATATACAGAGCACATTTGTTGACCTGCACGTTGCTTTCTTGTGAGTATGCTGCTCAGATTGTACAGACTGCGCAACACCAATAACCTTTCTGTCTTTTTTTTCTCTCACTCACTCAATCACTATCTCTACCATCTTTTTGTTGTCTTGTTCATTTGCCCCTTCTGTCTACTCTCTCTTGCCTTCATACATACACACACTAATTACACTCGTGGTCCACCTATTGACTGTCAGGCCTACAGCAGAATGATAATCTTATCTGGAGAGAGCAGCCCAGCACACTGCACGGCCAGTTGATTAAATGTGCAGAGAACAAGGAAAGAATATTGCGTGTGCAAGTGGCTGTGTGTGTGTGTCTTTGCCATGATAGCCAATGAAACTGCAGAGTGATTGGCCCATAGATGTACCAGCAGTGTAGTGTGTGTGGTGAGATTATGCTTTTTTTGTATTTTTCCAAATATATATTTTTCCAGTCTCTGGACGAAAAGAGTGTATCTTGAAGATTGTGTGATTTTATATTATAGAATTATACTATTTTTTTAAATCTAAAATTCAAAATCCAATCATATTATCTGAAATGTGCATTGTCACAGTGCTTTTTTATTTATTTATGAAGAAAGACAAAAACACATTTTTCTTATTAAGGAAAGAAGTAGTGAGAGAAAGACTGGATGTGTTAAATGTAGGTGCGTGTTTTGGACCAGAGGCTGATTTTTAGTTAAGATATTCTGGCAGCTTGTTGGCTCAGAATAGATCCCACACAGTGTTCAGCCACACGGCAAGATAACTCTGAGATCACCTGTAAGTGCCACTGAAAGTCACAATGGAAAATCCAAAGCATGCTTTTAAGGGATTTCTCTGCTAATTTACATGTCTGACACAAAAGCAGGAAGAATACGCAGTTAATCAACTACTGTGTGGAAACCTGTGTATGAATGCCAAAAAAACTATTGTAACCATAAAGAGGCTTTATTCTTCTCCCGTTGTTGTTCATCCGGTCAGCTCAGTCTGGTCCAATATCGCACCTTTGTCATATTTTTAAATGTATTTCCTTGAGAGCCATATATTTAATAAAATTGAGTTGTAAGTATATCACGTCTCCGAGTACTAAAAGCGCTATCAGTGCTTCCCCTGCCATTGTCTGTGCCCCCCCCCCCCCCCCCCCCCCCCCCCCCCTGATTTTTATTTATTTAATATTCACAACTCACTTTTCACATTGAACAGGTGCTCTTTTATTAAATAAACTAAACGTTTATGTTATTTATCTAATTTATGTGCATGTTTCTGTGTCTACTGCACAGGTGTCAAACTCAAGGCCACAATTAAATGACACAGTATAATTATTTTTTACTTGTTAATCATGTTAAAAAATGTCAGCTCAAAATTGTCTGCGAGCCATATCTCGTCATCGAAAGAGCCATATATGGCTCGTGAGCCATAGGTTCCCGCCCCCTGCTCTAGACTGTGGCCTTTTTATCTTTGTTGTGTTTTTATTAAGGGTCCACCACTCTTCCAGTGTGGGCTGTGTTCTAGACAATGAAAATGTCTTCAGAAGATGTTATTAAAATTGCTACGAATACAATAAATAGCCCACCTTTCTGCTTGCAACACCGCAGGTCTAGATTATTATAGCATCATGTATGTATGTGCTTCCCACACAGACTCATTCACTGAGTAACCAAGAAAAGCACATTGAGCCGAGGGTTATTGACTTTCACAGTCAACTCCATAGTTATTTCACTCTTTGAGGTGGAAAATGAGCAAGTAAAATCCCATGAGCTCTGGAGTAACCCTAACCCTAATTTGGTAAAAAGTAGCTCCTTGAGGCATTACTTTCTGGTGTAAACCTCCATTTTGCATTAACTAGTCTTATTACATTTCTTAGCCCTTGATGGATTTGTGACTGCAAATTTCATTCCCACCTATGACACATAATTAGCTGTGTTTGTGTATGCAAAAGTGCATAACGAGCTAGTAAAACATCTGGCTTAATGGCTTTCACATTAATAGCTTTTCACAGTAAAGTGTGCATTAACGTACATTACATGTCTTATTTGTCACAATGTAACAGCCAGTGAAGGGTTGGATGCAATAGTGTGATACACTCGTTACCCTAACTCTAGAAAATCAGTGTAACAAATCACCTTGCTAAATAAAAATCCTATCTGAACAATAAACCTGTTGAAGACAGTATGTTTTAACTTATCACAAATCAATGTTGTAATGAGATGAAACAATAAGCAACTAAACTTAAAGATGCCACATACAGTATAATGCTAGGTCAGTCTTCAGCTTTGTTTTTCCATCTTTAGAGAAACTCAATTGGAACAAGAGCATTCATGATATGAAACATTGGGATATCTATCAGGAACATTTATTTGTAATGGTACCATTGACACATTGCTGGTTTGTGCTGGATGGGTGTGGTTTCCACTTCATTTCAACTTTTCCCACAAAATATCACATGCCACTTGATCAAATTGAACGGACGTCCCCAAAACACCACGAGTGCAATGGTGAAACATCGGAGACCAGTAAACAAACACATTTAGATTGTATAAAAGATGATGTGTTACCCTTATACCTGTTTCTAGTTTACCTTATTGGAACTCATCCTCAACATCAATAGACTGAACTTTTTCTTGCTAAACTGTTCATACAGCATAGTATGGTTGCAAATTGGGCAAAGTGTTCGGCTCCCATCCAAGGTCCCACTTCCACATACGATTGAAAGCCAAATGGAAATGCTCCCGTCACTGTGTTTGTCTGAGTGCGGCAGCGAAGCCAGAGAACTTGTGACCTCCATATCTTTGACGAGGGATATTCATTGAGAGAGATCATCTCTCAATGGACGTACAATTATTTTACTCTCTCCTCCATCCATCCTCGCCTGTCTTGGTTTATTGCTCTCCTTCATCTGAGTTCCCACTCCCCATCCTTTGTGCACTGAGTCCTGGAAATGTAGTGATATACAGCGACGTGCAGCCTGCTAATCATAACTCCCCCTCTCTTTCTACAGTTTCTTTCTTTCCTTCCTCCTACCATCCTCCTCCTCCTCCTGTCCATCTGCTAATTCACCACTTCTACCTTCTACTGTTTTACCCACTTATTAGTTTTTGCTCTCTTTTGTCTTTTTCTTCCTTTTCTCTCCGTTGTCCCCCTCAACGACAGTGTTCTAGCTTTACTGAGCATAAAATCATGCCGAATCTCTTTCTTCGCCCCCTACTCCACTTTGTTCATGATGATGCTGTAGCATTATCGACTGCACAGAAATGCTGAGGGAGTTCAGATAGACCACATATTGATTGATACAGCTTAATTCTGCAATGTTGTTTATTCGTACTGTGTTGCTCCAGTCCAGCGGTAAGTCTGGCCGTCTAATAACCAGTCTAGACCCTTTTAAGCCCTTAGAAATGTGAGCTGTTCAACAGCGTTCTTTTCTCTTTTCTTTGTTGTTCATGAATGGAACTTGTTGTGCTTAAGGGCTTGTTGAGATTGCATTGAATTCACCATGTTCTCCTGGTTTACCACGGCCTATGCTATTACATAGAAACCCTTCAGGTGGGCAGAAATAAAAGAGATGAAAATGAACCGGATTGAAAAATTGAAGTGTGAATAATTTCAATTATGTCAGACGCAACCGAATAAGAGCACCGTTATATTTTTCTAAGGGTAAGTCCCAGACGTGCTGCATGTGGAAACGTAGTTTGATTCATTCATATTAACGACGCAGAGATAATGATGTGAATTTGGGAGGTCATACAGTAACAGTTACCCAACAGTTTTTCCAATCCAGGCATTTTTGCCATCATGTTTTACTGTGGGTGGTGTTTTTGGAATCTGGAGCATTTCTTTATTCAGTGATCTGGGCAGCTCAGACCAATGGGCCTCATGCAACAACAACTCGTGCAAACAGATTTGTTCTTAATTGGCACACATAAGTGATTTAAGAGCATTTGTCGCCAATGACCAGTGTTCAAGTACTTTTTACGTTTTTTTCCGGCAATATGAACACAATTCTTAAGAGATTGTTAAAGATATTGTATTTGGCATTTTTGGCCTTTTATTGGACAGTTTGACAGTGAAGAGCTAGATAGGACATGGGAGACGGGGGGTATGACATACAACACAAGCTTTTTTAAGAGGACAAATGTTAACATTGATAAACAGCAGCCCTGTAGCAGAATTAACCGCATTTAGATTTATTTTCCTGTTTACTTAACTTGTATTTGAACTTTACATAGAACTCAGATGAATACATTTAGTTTAAGAAGCTGAAATCTAGTCATCCTGTAGCTGAAAATCTGGCAAGGCTAACAGGCTGTCAGAACAGCAACTAGTGAGTCTTTGTAGCCTCTGTTTATAAGCCTTCAGTTGTATTTGTGCAATAAGAATGCACCAGGGGCCACTATCTTTTACACAATGTGTCTGTGATCACACTGAGATCAGTCCAATCAATTATACACACTATTATGTATAATAAAAACAAATATGGAAATGAAAAGTAGTTCCAATGCTGGTTGCGAGTAGACTCGCAGCAGCAGGACATAGTTGTAGTTTGTGATTTCACACCTATCCGAACAGTAAGCTTTGAGTTTTAACGAACAGACAGAACCTTGTAATACGGGGGGATTATGATGACAACACACTTTAGTTTATTGGCATTGATTAATGAGCAACAACAAACCAGAGTGCCTCGTCAACAGACAAAAAAAAAAAAAAAGACTAGGCCTTTTTGTTCCAGATGCGTCATGTAGCTAAATGATCGATCACGCTGTGAAGATTCCAGACAAGAGACAAAGTGAGAAGCATTTCAGCTCTTCAGCATTCTCTGAAGTGATTGCCTGTTTTGCTTCAACGAGGGGGAAATAGCAGGGCTATTCAACTAGTCAGTACAACCTTTTATTTGTTGTTGTGAAAACCTTCCCTAATATGCTGCGGTCTGTTTTGGTCTGTTCATGGTCAAGCACAGTCATCATGGTGTCCTCGAACATTTTCAATAATTGCACCGGCCCTCATAAGAGGCCGAGATAATGTGTGCACGCCCTTGATATTTTTAGAAGTTGATGACTGCCATAGCTCATCAATGACGAAGCGAATTGAAAAGGACATCTCTTGTCCAAACTGACATTAAATCAGACAGATGTCACACTTTAGTGCTTCTGTAACCCTGAAGGCCTACATCAATCCTTTATGTCCGTCTGTCTCTACCTCTCCCATTTTCTGCAACTTTTTAACTTTTTCAACTTTCTAGTTAGAAGCTTCGAGGCTTCATTCATAACGTTGAAATTCAAATTCTAAATCAACATTTGAATGTTGTGCAGCTTTTAAAGCATATATCTATTCATTGTGTTTGAAGCCGATATTTGTGCACAGTTGCAGATAAAGATGAGGCGACCCTAATAATAATATTAGTATTATACTATTTGTAGAACTAGATTCCAATGGTGGCTGCGTAGGATTGTTTCCAACTCGTGTGATCCAAACATTTCCTGTAGCTCCAGAGGGTTGTAAGGTCCAAAAGTCAGCATTTATTTAAAAATTAAAAAATTAAAATTAACAACCTGTTTTTTTCAAACCAAATATTTTTGCTTCAATTCATATTTGTTGGCGTTTAGCCTTTAAAAATGGTTTCTTTGGAGTTTGCTCTCCTGCTTGCTACACACAAAGGGAGGCATGCACGAGTTGTATTCAATAACAAAAAGTAGATCTAATAAAGTAAAATCCTCACTGAAGGGAGGATTTAATAAAGGATTTTTAAAAACAATTTTTTAGTGTGATGACGTCAAAATAAAATGATGAAAGACATTCAAATCTTAATTTGAAAACCTCAATATAAGCTTTGAATGTTAAAGTACACAGCCCTACTCACCGCCCTCATTTTGCATGTGGCATGCAGAAGAGGGATGGAGAGCATCTGCATTATTTACAGTAGCTCTTAACCTGGCAAGCTAGCGCTCACCACAGCACAGAGCTGTTTTTAGAAACGCTGCCATTGCTTTCGAGACTTCAATGATAAGATGAACTTCTGTTAATGGAGATGATGTGGCTGCGATTGAGTAGAGAAGAGGCTAAAAGAACATGTTATGCAATTTGTACTGGCTGTTGCAGTATACTCAGTAAGGGAGAAGAGTAGTAATGTAATAACTCCAGCTCAAATATGCTGCAACATTAATAAATGAACACACAAAATGGCAGAGGCCTTTTTCCATTTTAAACACTGAATTACAGAAGCTCTTCTAACACAGCTCTACCATGTTTGGATTTGTATATATTTGAAAGCGTGGATCTTCTTGACATTCTATTTATTGGGAGTGACTCTGAACCGTCTCAAGAGGGAACACATTACTGGCAGACCCAGACTCAAGTCACATGACTAAAACACAAACGGGCTACCCCTGTATCAGTATTAGATAATACAGAGAGGTTGGTCTTTAAATTCAGAGCTGCGGTACTGGCCGTGCTGTACAGAACCTCACACTGTGTGCGGGTCATTTCAGGACCAACGTTGAACATGTCCTTTAGGTCTGCCGTGAGTGCTAAAAATGGCATTTAGCTTGAAGCATTTCATAATCATGCAGCATGACAGCCCTCCACTACACTGCACTTACTAACTACTTCTGAACTTTTGAGTGACTGCTCGGTTCTGCTCCACTGCTGCTCAAGTTGGTTTAGGACATTATAAGTTAAGTTATATAACATATACAACTATAATTAATAGTGTTGTATTAACATTGGATGACATTTATTTGAAAGGGACCGCTCGTTCCCCGAAGAAGCTTCATCGCGTCTTTCAGATTTCTTTTTTGGTTTTCTGTAGTTTTTGATTTCAGGGAAAACGCATCAAAAACTTTCTGTGTGCTTTTTGACAGGCACCAAACGTCAAAGCTTCATACATATATATATATATATATATATATATATATATATATATATGTTTCTTGATGAACAACAGTTTATGCATCCTGCGGTCACCGCGGTTAACTGTTGTTTGCCAACAGTATGTACCTCCCTGGAAACCACAAATGTTTTTGCCTTTTTGCAAACAACATATAACATGTTAATTAGCGAGCTTTAGAAGTGCTTGTAGGTATATTTTTTAACGTGGCGAGAGCCAGTATAGCTGTGTCCCCCTGCATCCAGTCGTTATGCTAAGCTAAGTGATATTGGCCTTTAATGAAGGATCATACATACAGGGTCTTGACGCAGAAGGGACGTTTTGTTTGGTTCAGTTGAGGTCAGTTAAATAAGGTAAGTGTTCGGTATATATTCTTGACAAATGACAAATGACTTTATTTATTGTTTATTATACTTATCAATTTATCAAGCTATTGTTTTTCGCTCCCATTGAAAGCCAAAACAAACGTTCACATTTATCTTTGTTACTGTGGCTCTTCATTGCTTTCACTGTGTAAACAATTTACAGCAGCAGACACCTGATCTTAACCTGCTGCTGTGTCTGGCTTTCTGGTCGGGGAATTTTGTGCTCAGACGACCTTCTTTAGGCCTGGTATTCTGTTTGTGCGTATGTGTGTACTTTTCAACACCGCAATCTTACACGTATACCAATGTCTGCGGAGTGGTGGCCTTGGCGCGAACAGATAGAAGGGAAATGAGTCACTGCAATGCTGCCCTTTCAAAGTTTCACAGTTAAGCAGGTGCTGTGACCTTTTAATGCATAGATTGTGTCCACAATGAGGCAGAGGTGATGTATTGCTGCGGAATGTGTGCGTAGGAAACACATTTTTATCGGGTTGACGTGGTATTTTTTGCAACATAAATTTGCTGGTTGATCTTAATGTCCAAGAGCAGTGCATTGAGTGGTTACTGTGTTGTGATAGAGTACATGTACATAATAGTGTGTTTACGTGGACAACTATGTGTCTACGTACTTTAGGTTTGACCCTCTCTGACCCAGGTTTGAATGTACACGCGCATCAATGATAAAGTGCTTTTTTTTTTAAATTACTCCAAGCTGTGAAATCTTCATTTTATTAAATGTCAGGACTTAAAGCAACAGGATAATGGTTTATGAAAATGCAAAAAATGGTGATTTTCATTTCCTACACTGTACTTAAATTAATCAGATTTAATCTAAAGCTATTCTAATTCATCACCCTTGTCAGCAGGTTAAAGCTTCTTTGCTCTGGTGGGAGTGTCTATTTTTCAGATGATTACACACTTGTCTCCGGGGCAGAGTTGGCCACTGAAAGCTCTGGTAACGATGACCATCACTGCACCTCGACAGAACACTAAGACTTATTTGATTCAGGCAACATAATTGTATGGAGCACATTCAGGAAAGAGCATTAGAAAAGTATTGTTCACTAGACTGTGAGGTATTTTTGCCAAATGTATAGCGTTAAACATATGCATATTGCATTGCATTGACCCTAATGCGTTCACTCTGAGATAGCGAGATTACATATCTGAATGAATTATGTCATATAATAAACCAACTATCTTGATTTTGCAGCATTGATTTGTTAATGTAGCTGGATGTATGTGTCCTTTCGTTTCAGTCGTTTTTTGAAAAGCCACAGATGCCTTAACAATGCAAACCCCATGATAGTATCTGTTACAGCTGCTTGGGTTTACATCCTTCCACGAGGTATGGTCTAAAGACTTGCGGGGCTTTAAATAATTGTTTCATTCATTTAAGAATGAATGTGTAAAATCTGTGTAGCCATCAAAGATTTGCACCAGCAGCGAGGTGCTGACACCAATTTGAGCCATTACTATGGGAGCTGTTTTGGGCGAGCACCTTACATTCCCCTGACAGCATTTCATATCTCAGCAAACAGTCGTGACGGGTAAAGGTCAGGGAAAGAGGAAATGTGGAATCCAGGGGAATAGGGTTGATTTCGCTCTCCTTCCATACCAGTGCCCTATACTTGAGCACATGTGTGGGGGAGAGGACCACATAAAACAGAGTGCAGCTTCACTTGTTCACAGCCTGTAACAGATAAAAGGATTATGAGCATCACCGGCCATCATCAAACCATCTTTTTACGCCTCATCTTCTTACTCTCCTACTTACAAATATATGCAGTTGTGTCTTTTTTTCTGCGTCTTTTGATTTAATTTAAGCCCCTCCTTCTCATTAAAACTCTTCAACTCACTTTCAATCAGCTCTTTTTTTCCATCTTTGAAATCCTTCGTTCATTTCCATATCTTCCCTACTCCTTTCTGGGTCTTTTGTCACCAACAGAAGCTTCGGATTTATAATATGAAGATCAAAAGCAGACAGAAGTGCTGCCTTCAATGCAGTCAATCCACAGTTTATTGCAAAACATGCTGCAGGGCATCTAAAACTAAAAGCTCTTATTGCATGGCCAGAGTATTTAATTAACTGAACACGGTCCAATGTCTCCAAATGCGACGGAGACATGGTTAATAAAACACAAGTAGCTTAACCAGAAACAAACTGTAAGTCTGGCCTTTGATTGAAGAAGCATTATTGCTGCAGCAGCTGACATGTCTTAGCTGAGAAAAACTTCATAAAACAAAGCAACGTCTGGAAAATGAGGTGATAAATAAACAATGAGTGGCCGTCAGGCAAGTCTTAGTCAAACTCATCCAGACATCTGCTTTTTACATGTCATGGAGCACTGTTTCCACATTTCCGTCGGCCTCAGGGTTGAAAAATGGATGAAGTAGTTTAAAATTTCACGGAACCCTGAAGTTGTGTTAATTATCAAAGACTGCACCATTTATAATATCAAATAATAAAGGTATCTCAGGGATTATTATCTAACCTGAGGCATTGATTCAGATCTTTTAGCATTTATCATTATTTGTTAGAAATACACAAATATTCTGCTTTTACACAGGAAACAAAAACATGCTGAAAATGAAACGATTTAGAACATTTTGTGTCAGTGTATCTCAATAGCTTTGGATAATTCCAGGGTGAGTTCATACACAATAGGGACACTTGAATATTTTCTGATTGTGAGTCATTATCAGTGTTTGTATTGTTTGTTTCTGTCACATTTTAGACATAATATGTGCATTTATTAATTGTTAAACTAAAAAAAATAAACAAACCATTAGTTTACTATGGTGCAACATCTGTACTCCAAGTCTACCTCTACTTACATGACTTCCTGTAGTTACATGATACCTTTTGAGATGTGTTGCAGGCTGTGGTAACTCAATACTTGAGACTCTAGACTAAATTTATAAATTAGGTTAACAGTTCATTCTTGGTCTTGAAAACAGCAGAAATAATGGACTGCAGTTTGTCCCAAACCTGCTAATGTTTCAAGGGAACGCTGTAAGCTTCTTAAAGTGGTTGTTGTCACACAATAGTTTGTGAACTTATCCTGTCTGTATGTTTGTATCTTCCAGTACCGGATTGGGCAGCTGTACATGATAAGTAAACACAGCCACGAGCAGAGTGATAGAGGAGAAGGAGTGGAGGTCGTCCAGAACGAACCGTATGAGGACCCGGCGCACGGCCAAGGACAGTTCACAGAGAAACGAGTCTACCTCAACAGGTCAGTGGAACACGGCTTTTGTTGTTTATCGTCGAACATAAACAACAAAAGATTTGTGTGTGGAATACTCTTACACTCAAACACATTTCTGGGTAAAACTGTAGCTGTAAACTGTTTCTTGGGCAGAAAATAAATGTTTTCTTTTTGTTTAAAAGAAGGCGTAGAGAACAACATAAGTCACCATATACAGTTAAAAATAAATAAAAAGTTCAAACTTTGAAGTTATAAGGCATCGCAACATCTCTGGGGAATCTCTGCAGAAGTGACGCACGACAGCAAGTCGTCTGTTTCTTATTTCTGTTTGCCTCATAGTCTTAAAGGCTTGCTTGCCACCTGGGACAAGATCTCTTGTTTCTGAATTTTCTCACTGAAAGAAGATATCAGCTCAAATTTTATCCTTAGCCATGATTTTTTCCAAAGCTGGACTTCAAAGTGTAGTGTGTATATATTTACACATCAACTGGCTAAGATTACATCGAGCCATTGATAAGGCTGGAAAGGTTTGCAAACACACAAACACACTGAGTCACTTCATCACAGTTATATATCACGTCATACCGATGCATCTCACTGCATCCCATGCGGGTTTCTTGTTTTTCCAACACACACAGTTGTGTTAGACCCACGTGAATCAAAGACAGATGACAGAGAATAGTAGGGAGAATGTGTGAAGAAAATATAGAATAAAATACACGTGGGAGAAATGGGGGAAGAAAAGGACGAAAAGGGAGAATAGAGAGGGCGGACGGAGATGCTGTAGGCCATTTGTTTAAGCACAAATACTTGTGTCAGCATTCGCTATGCCAGGGAACTAATTATGCTGAGTCAGCACAGCTCTGCTCTTCAGAGGAGAGTGGAGGATAGGGAGAAGGCAGACGGAGCAAACAGAGATAATTTTGGCCTCCATTCAGGTATTTGAATGCAATTTTCTATGTAGTTAATAAAATTAACTAATGAACTAAAATGGAACACTTTATTAAAAAGAGTGTTTTTACAGTTGTTGAAGGGTTTTTTTTTGGACAGTAAATAAATCATGGTTTGAATAGCAAAGAAATGGAAGTTGGTGTATGGACGTGTCCATGACAACCTCCTAGCCATGCTAAAGATATTGCACCTTCTATGTTTTAGTCTCTATTTATTTTTTGAAGTGCTTCAGGTCAGTTCATTTATTTCACAAGAAATGTCTTTGTTTTTTATTTGTTTTAATGAGATCTCAACAGCTGACTTAAAGCTCTCTCTACCCGTGGCGTACATTTTAATAGAGAGGTTATAAAGAAATAATCCAATTACATCTACAGTTTATATGGAAAAAGACCAAACACTGACCTCTCCAGTGTAGCTGACATTTTGTTAAGGTAAAATGTTCATGTCTCAGGGCGAACACGAGATGAGACTCACATGGAAAGATTTGGCTCTCTCTCTCACACACCTGTTCAAGGTAAATCAAGTAAGATCATGTTAAATTAATATGTTTTTACCACAACTAAACACTGCACATTCAACTGGCCATCCATCTGGTTCTGCAAAAAAACATTTAGCTCTGACTCACCAGCAGGGAAGTGAATCTGTACTCGTTCTGTCACACTTGAACCACCACATTAGCCCTCACAACGTGCCGCGCGCTGTACTTCACTATTTGGCCTTATCCCATCCAATCAATAACCTTCATTAAGAGCAAAGAGGGGACCGTTGAGTTTATGATTGAATCAAGCGTTGCCTTTTCTTTAATGTATTCAACTAAATTAGCATGTTTTTAAAATGTATTTTTTCTAAATACAAACGCCAGCTTTGGCATGAAAAGCAGCCACCCGCCTACACTTGCACGCCTGGCAACGTGGGCCCCGTCACAGCAGCTACTGGCAAAGATATTTAAAAGAACAAGAAGGGAATCGGAGAAATCAACAGATGGAGGTGTAGGAGGAGTGTCAGTCTTTTTTGTTGGGAGGGAGAGAGAGAATGTGTGTGCGTGAGCCTGCCAAGATTCGTACAATGTGATCGTGGATGGCTGTATTTATTCACAGCCGTCATGATGCAGTGGGTGCCATTTTTGTCCTCCTTAAGAAATTGTTTTCCATGTCAATCAAAGGGAGCCGAGATGAAGGCAGGCTACATGAAAGCCTGTGCACTTCTGTGTTTGACACGTCTCATACATAAGTTCTTAATGCAACCTCAATTACAGTCTTACCACAGTTCAGAGTTCCAGATCAGAGAATATCAAGCATCACACACAACGTCCCCTGAGAGCACATATTGGCAGTATACTGTACCGCTATGAACACATGGTAGATGATGCCGAGTGGCAAAAGGGGCTCAGAGAAGTTTAGGGCTGCAACTACAAGAATAATTTGACATTTTGGGAAATATGCTTATTTGCTTTCTTGTCAAGAGTTTGATAAGATTCATTCCACTCTAATTTCTTTAGAGTAAATATGGAACTACAGCCTGCATCCTGTTGATTTAGCATAAAGACTAAAAACAAGGGGAAAACTCTGGCGTCGTCCAAGAAAATAAAACATTATCCAGCGTAGAAGTTACAGCGGCTGGACAAGACAAGTCCAACACATAACACAACTCCATCCCACCACCCTTACGTTGTTTTGCGTTTTATCTTTAATTGTAGTAGGTTAGCCTTTAAAAGTCTTTGTTTACTATGGAGATAACCTGCTGTTCAGAGAAATAAGATTACATTTTTTTGATCTCCTGTCACATGTCCCCTGAATGTTACATTTACAATGTTCTTATACTGTGAGCAGATTTTCCTTTCACAAGTGAAAGTAGTTTTTTGACATGATTGCTGAAGCAATTTCTCTCTCCTAATCTGTCTCTGTCTGTCTCAATGTCTCTGTGCAGTAAATTACCCACCTGGGCTCGAGCAGTGGTTCCTAAAATCTTCTACGTGACAGAGAAAGCATGGAACTACTACCCTTACACCATAACAGGTAAGCATACAGAGCATATGTGTCAGATAATCAATATTTTCTAGCTTTTGTTTAATGGCCAATACCACATATAGGGCTTACATGCTGGAAACATTAAATCTCTACCCCTGCAATACTTGTCTCGTGTAGAAATAGAGCCTATAATAGCTCTGGTTGGAATATAGTTTAGTACTGTAGTCACATGAAGCCCAACACTTCAGCTTCTCAACTTGTTTCAGTGGGCCGAAAGTTGTTTTTCAGCACATGTTTTTAGGGAGTTGGAGTAGTGTACGAAAGGAAAGTATGATCTTTCAAGATGCATTAAGAAGAGCCTTTTCAACCACATGGTCCAAGATTGCTAATCTCCACTGCATATTTTAACACATTTTTTAAAAGGAAAGAAAAGTACTTTTCTACCATAGTCCCTGTGCAACTTCAGGCATGTGCTATATAATTCAAGAAGCTCTGATGCTCACTTTTTTAGCTATTTAATATGTAAATTCTCAAGGACATGTGAGGGTTTTATAAATTGATTGTGAGCATGATGCGGAGACATTGGAATTAAGCGGTTTTATAGCATTCTATGCAAAATGTAAATGAAAAGTGACCTGTACAGACAAACGGAGAAGGAGGATTTTGCAGCATGGATCAATAAAGTGTAACCTTCAATTTTAAAAGGTGATAGTATTAACATGGACGGCGGCTGAAGACAACAAAAAACACACACTGTAGATTCACAAGGGCCCTTAATGCTGACACACTGATCACACTGTCAGAAGCACCATTGCAGCTTTCTGTCCCTCACTGTGTCAGTTTGCCAGGATGACATGGTGTGAGAAAGCACGATGTTATTGACATATAATCAAATTAAAGTTGACATGTATTTACACCATTACAGTTTTGCCATGAAGCATTTTATCCATGCTGTTTTACAACGAGCGTAGCAGGGAATACGCTTTGCCTCGTAAATCATCGACATCACAAGTAACATGTAGTCAGAAGTGAACGTAGCGATCATAGCTGCCGCGCCCAGGACGTATTTCTATGATGTATGAATGATCCTGATCTAAGGAAAAAGTGTTACAAGCTAAGGAGTATAGATAAAAGGGAATTTCTTTTTGATGAGAGCAAATTAGAGAATGTAGAGGAGAAAGACACGAAGGATGGGATGATGTGAGGTATCTAGTATGTGACCGTCACTATGCAGTTCCTGTTTGTATATGAGTATATATATATATTTTGTACATTTTGCCCTTCTCATTTTCTTTCATGCTGTGGAAAATTTGAAGAGGCTATATAACTAACTGTGTTTCTCCTGTGTCCTGTCTCTGCTCTGACCCGATGTATGAAACCCCACGCGGTCTGTAGAATATACAGTAAGTATCCTGTATGCAAGAAGCCAGAGTAACACTGCATGTCTTGTTGGATTTAGTGGCATTGAAAATAATTCTATGGCTTTTGGAATAGATTTAGTTTTTGGCCACTTAATCGCAACATTAGCAATGATTACTTTGTTATGGCAAATATGCTAGCAAAAGAAATGCCCCGTTACAAATCCAACAGACACAGAGCAACATTAGCATTCATTTGGAGTAGTTTTTCTGGCGACCTGCCAAATTTAAGTCACATATTCACACTACATTTAGCTCCTGAGAAAAATATCTGGTGCCTTAGCTGCTAGTTTAGCTGCTAGTTTAGCCGCTAGGTTACCTGCTAGTTGAGCTGCTAGGTTAGCTGCTAGTTTAGCTGCTAGGTTAGCTGCTAGTTTAGCTGCTAGGTTAGCTGCTAGGTTAGCTGATAGTTTAGCTGCTAGGTTAGGGTTAGGGTTGTCAAATGATACAAACATGCTCACTCTTTTTAGAAGCCAAAATGTCTGTTTATAGAAGTGAATGCAGTCTGCTGCTCTTTAAAGCACACCAGTGGGCGTGTATTTGATAATAAGCAGAACTGCCTATGTGACCCGTGATTAACCCCTGAAAACACATGAAGCGTTGGCAGAATAAGCGGACAAATTTTAAAGACACACATGAATATGATTATCTTGGCTACAGGGTTTCTGTTGTGCAAAGTGAGAAATGTCGACAACATGAGTCACGCCACTTGCGGGGACAAGAGGGGTGACTCACAAGAATCACAAAAGACTTAAGAATTGCCTTGGCTTCTGTCAATTTTGACAAGGAGACAGAAATTGACATACTGCGCTATCACAGCCGGGATCTTTTGTTTTTCACTTTACAATGAGGAATAACATAGAAAGAGAGAGACAGAAAGTTCCAAGAGCAAGTTTGACAATCAGTATTAATACAGTAAAAGTACTTTGAAAGTGACAGCTGTATGCCATGAACTAGAGTTGAGTCATACATACAAACCAAGTAACCACAATCTGCATTATCACCAGAAGTAATAAGTTCACCACATATATTTAATCTTTAAATGCTTTAAAAGGTAGTAAACCAACAATGACAACTATGATGCGCAAGGCCACTGTTCCGCACATAGCTTTTCTGTTTTTACAACTTTGTCTCTTTATCCACAGTGCTCGTTCCTGCCCAAGTTCTCCATCCACATAGAGACAAAATATGAGGACAACAAAGGATGCAATGACAATGTGAGTATACTGCGTGTATGTGTGCAAGGAGCTTTGAGTAGTGGTTTGGGGGGGAATTTTGGACTGTTTCTCAATGGTTCCCTTACAAGGAGTGTAGCATGTCTGTCCGTCTAGTCGGAGGAATGGATCGATACAGCGATCCTGATATTTCTGCAATAAGCTTTTATCAGCCCATAGGCCCAGTCAATGAATGAGATATTTTTATGGAAGTTAGAGCCTAATATACATATGTTGTCTGTCTTCCTGCTTATTCAGAAATATGTACAGCAAAATAGGCCAATTTAAAACACAAAATATCTCATAGCAGACATATGGTCGAAAACAAGACCTCTGCGGAGCCTACATGAGTAAAACCATTTGCACAGATTTGGCAACTCACAGACCCTCATTTGCAATCCTGTTGTATCATAATGCCAACTATACTATGTGCCTTGAGAGTCTGCCAAAAACTGCTCCACTTGTTGGACAGATAATTTAATTTGGGCTGTTAGCCTCCTCACTTTCTTTCCCTCTATATTTTACTCCACTCTCCAGTTTATAGGAGCGTTATTCATCAAATGAAAGGCTGCCAATGCCTTGACAGTGAGGAAGAAGAATGGTAGGGTAGTGTGCAACAGACAAATTGCTTGAAATATATCATGCTGGGCGGCCAGCAGGTTAATGTTACCGTGTCTTCATATTTGGCTTCAAAATGTCAGTGATTTTGGTGATTGTATAAGCAAGGAATGGCTCCCAATTTCACTCAAAGTGTCTTGTTGATGTGCCTCAGAGTAGTTTATACATGTACTCATAAAACTCAAGGGGAGACAGAAATGGACAGACTGTCAGTGTGCAATAAACATGTAGTGATGTTTTAGATTGACTCTTGTTTGATTAGACACGACAAGGTGACACATCAAAAACTGTTTTTATTAAATCTAACAGAAATCGCCTACAGCAAATGCACTTCATGAATAAAAACTGAGACAAATCACAGTTCTGTTGCATAAACATGTGTTTGTGTGTGTGATTATTTAGATGCCAGACAGTTTGATACACTTGTATGTCATATGAGTTTAGATATAAGAGGGGCACATAGATTTCATCGTCTACACCAGGGGTTCTCAATGTGTAGTGTTCCCCAGGGGCCGTTCAGAGAACGTCGGGGGGCGCTAGAAGCAATATCTTAGAAAGGGGGGCGTTCATATGTTTTTGGGGGGCGTTTGTTTTCTTCGGCGGAGTTTGGCCCAATAAGCAGCTCTCTCCAGAGCGTAACACAAAAACATGAAAGATAAAACAGAAAAATACATGGATGAAAAAGTTGCTTTTTTTGCACAGCATGAAAGTGTCTTAAATATTTTAGCTTTAGGTTATGAGTTCAATAATTAGTACAGCCCTCGAAGGATTTTGTAAAAATGTAAATGGCCCTTGATAGGAAAAAAGGGTCCCCCCTGTTTTATAGGCTCTGCTATGTTGTTAAATGTGAGATTTGAAAAAAAAAAGTCCATGTATGTGTAAATTTACTTGGCAATAAACCAAATTCTGAATTGATTCTGACCAGTGTTCAGGAAACCATGTGTTGTTTTTAGACTTTTATTTTTATTTTGCTGAGCGATAAAGTGCTGCTTGAAAAAAAAACTGCGCCGCCCCCCTCAGCCACCATTGCTCGAAAGCATGAATGTTTTTCCAGGGATACACCATGAATAAAACTAATTGGAATTAATGGTGAAGCACTAACGCTCTGGTCGGGACTTGGACCAGCAGCAGACGAGCTGCACTCTGGCTGCTCGTAGCAGCAGAGCTAACATCTGCTTCACTGCTGATTCAGGCTGTGTGCGTTTAAAAAACTTGGATATTTTCGCCGGTCGTTGGGGTTACTTTTTATAATAACATAATATAGCAGAGAAAAATAATATAAGAATTTAAATACAAGATTTATATAATCAATATGTAATATAAATAATAAATACTAAGAATAATAATCAACATTAAAATTCAGGGGAGACAATTAGCCTTCATTTTATTTGATGAGGGGGGGCGGGGGACCTGGATAATGGATAGGGGGGCGCTGGCCCGAAAAAGGTTAAGAACCACTGGTCTACACGCACACATTCAAATCAATGATTCAATGAAACAGCTGCACTACTTTGTGTAATATATTCAGGGCAAAACAAACAAGACGCTTTGCATGTTTTATGAAATTGTATAACCATGCTGTAAAGGCTGGTGGATGCTGTGAAATAATATGAAAGCAGCTGTGTTTCACATAACAACATTCTCTCTGTGGGTTCTGATGGCACAACATACATCTGTCCACTCGGGGTGTCTTGACACTGTGTGTAAGTCTATAAGAAGGAACAACTGGAAAAACAAGGACCTACTGAGAGGAAAGGAATTAAAGATGGAGGAATGAAAAAGAAGGAATGGTGCAAGTGAGGGAGGAAAATTGTGGATATGTGGACAGGAAATGAGTGGGCGTGTGAGTGGACTCATGCACTGTTTGAAAGGAGGCTGCAGTAACAGTACATGACATGCAAAATTCCACAGTACTATCCAGTGTCAGACACACATGTGTATACGCTCACACTCATACCCACACACACTTGCACATTAAGCTTTAACATGTGTCCTCAGGCACTTGCTGCTCTTGTAATCTCTCCAGAGTTTCATTTTCTTTTCTCTTTCCGTTTGCCATGTTTTGCTTTTCCAACCTTCAGCACCCTTGACTTTTTTTTGTCATGTGATAACACATGGCCGGCCAGTCAATAAGTCATGCACATTCAGAGACAGTTACAAGCTATTATTATTAAAGGCAGTCCAAGCCATACACATGCACACGTGCCTCTAGTGAAACCAGTTCACTGAGATCTAATATGAGCATTCTTCGAAATTGCCTGCACAGGAAACATGTTCTTAATTTTCTGGATTTTCCACAAGGCGACACAAGATCACAAACTCCAAGATGAGAAGACCATCCTCAACATAACATGCAATACACTGCGTTCCCCCTGTTCGGCACAACATTTATCTATTCCTTAAATAACGTGCAAGCGCTGTAATGTTTGTATATCAACTTATTTTTATTCAGTTAATGATTATCTTTTATGCATGCCATGGATGAGATTGGTCTGTTTTATGTGTATTTTCTCTTTAGAGGATAATGAATTGCGGTCCAATCCTTTTTTTATTTCATTGAGACAGTGATTGCTATCGGACTTCAGAGGCCCGAGCTGCAGATTCTCTGCTGTGTACTGAAATGACCATCTATCGTACTATCTGCTTGTGTTTTGACTTTGTAGTGTATTCACACTGGAAAACTGATCAAATGAAGTGTACCAACAAATGCTGGCATACTTAGTGCATAGTATTAGCATGTAGCATTGCATTGGGTTGCAGCTCAGGACGTATGGACTCAGATTGATATTAGCAGTGATGCTATAAGATGCTATAAGATGTGTCATGAATTACATTAGTACATTAGATTACATGAAGTAGGAAAATAAATATGGTTAGTATCAAGGTACAAGTAGGAGGGTTTTTTTTCCAGTCATGTCATTCTGCCATTTTCAAAATGATACTAATTGGCCTTAAGGGGTGCTACATTTACAAGTCAAAACAAGGTTATGTGTAACTGAATGTCACTGGGGAACTGTTGTCATTCAAAAAAAAGGTTATTGGAAAATGGCTTCTTAATACACTAACTTGTTTCTATAAAAGTTACTTTTGCCTGATAGAGAATGAAAGGGTTAGTGAAGATTTTCCCACTTGCAGTGAATTATGATCTTTTATTTAAACCTCTGATAATTTACATCGTATTCAGTTTTACTTTGTGTGTAAAACCAAAAAAGTGATGTGGATATGCTCATCGTAGACCGATTACACTACCCCATGTTTTTCTCTCCTTTTATAACCTTCCCTCCTCCTTGGTTCTTCTTGCCAGTCTCTGCATTCATTTCCACTGTGTCCCTCTCCACTTTATTTTTCTCTCCCCCTGTGACCCCCTCTCCTCTTATTACACACTATCCTACTGCGGCCTCCCCCCACCACTGCATCTCCTTTTCATTGTTTACCTCCTCCATTTCTCCTCTCATCCACCTCTGCCTCTCTCCCTCCCTCCCCCTCTCTCCTCTCTCTCTCTCTCCCTTCCCCCCCTCTCTTCATCCCAGTCTCCATTCCTGTCGCTTGGCTGCACTCATGCAGGCTGACATATCAACCTTATTGTGCCAGCAATGCTCATCTACACTGTAAATGACAGAATGCACCCTTGGAGGGGAGGAAAGAAGGGAAAGAGAGAGAGAGAGAGAGAGAGAGAGAGAGAGAGAGAGAGAGAGAGAGAGAGAGAGAGAGAGAGAGAGAGAGAGAGAAGGGGGAGGAGAGGCTAGGAAGTGTTTGTATCTACAGAGAGAGAAAGTTCTCATTCAACTGAGAAGCAAAGCTAAAAAAGAAGAACAAGAAAGATAATAATAAGTAATATAACAACTGATAATGTACCAAATAGTAAAAATAAACATACGCTGCATTAGTTAAGATTTTTATGTAAGATACTTGGCAAAATATATACATTTATAATACAGAAAATGTACCTATACTTATTATAGAGCATTATTTCCATGTGATTCCAAGATTTAAAATGACTGAATAACATATTTAGACTTCTATTGTAATAAAACATTTACACTACACTAGACTTGTGCTTGTCATAGAGAGCAATGTTTTTGCTCAAACGTGTTAGGGGCCAATTGTTGAACATAACATATAATGCATGTGAACATAAGCATGTGGCCTCTAACCTCAATTTAACACAGACACAGACTTTCCCTTGTGGCTATATGGCAGGAACTGTAGTGAGAGCTCACTTCAAGGATACTCATGCAAGATTGTGTGTGGGTGTGTGCGTGGGTGTGTGTGTGTACTAGTATATAAATGGGCTGCATGACTATAGGTGGATTGATGAATTGATAAATATATATATGCATTTATGTAAAAGTATATACATTCATTCTTGATTTATTGTAGTAAGAAGGTCCATATAAGCAACAGCATGATAACTAATCAAGAATAATAAGAATAAGAATACTCAAAACTAAGAAGGAAATAAGAGGGTTGCACACTTGTAGTAATTGCAATCAGTACTGTGTCATTTGCTGAAAAACTAATCCATGCTTTTATCTCAAGCCGACTCGATTACTGTAATGCACTCTTCACCGGCCTCCCAAAAAAAACAACGGAGAGACTTCAGCTCATCCAGAACGCTGCAGCGAGGCTGCTGACTAGAACCAAGAGGAGAGACCAGTGTTAGCCACTCTACACTGGCTTCCAGTAACTTTTAGAATTGACTTTAAGGTCCTCCTTCTTGTATACAAAGCCCTAAACGGAACAGCACCAAGTTACACTGCCAACTCTCTAATAAACTATGTACCCCCAAGAACATTACGATCATCCACTACTGGTTTATTAAATGTTCCCAGAAACATCCAAAAGAAAATTGGGGATGCAGCCTTTAGCAATTATGCACCAAAGCTATGGAACACTTTACCTGCAGACATTAGGGAGGCAAGCTCGCTCAATATCTTCAAAAGTAAGCTAAAAACATATCTCTTTACTTTAGCCTTTTAATAGTGATATTTTATATCTCTTTACTCTAGCCTTTTAATAGTGATATTTTACATCTTTTTATTTTAGCCTTTTGATAGTGATATTTTATATCTCTTTACTTTAGCCTTTTAATTGTGATATTTTATATCTCTTTACTTTAGCCTTTTAATGGTGATATTTTATATCTTTTTATCTTAGCCTTTTAATGGTGATATTTTATATCTCTTTACTTTAGCCTTTTAATAGTGATATTTTATATCTCTTTACTTTAGCCTTTTAATTGTGATATTTTATATCTCTTTACTTTAGCCTTTTAATGGTGATATTTTATATATTTTTATCTTAGCCTTTTAATGGTGATATTTTATATATTTTTATCTTAGCCTTTTAATGGTGCCACTTTAAACTAATTTAAATTATTTCAGAAATTTTTAACATTGAATGTGTAAAGGTAACTGAGATGAATTTCAGAGTGTGTATTTTTGAAAAGCCTGAGATCAAATAGACTGTTTTACCACGGGAAAAAGAGGAAGTTTCTCTGATAAATGTGTATTGGAGGGAAGGGAGTAAACCAGTTGAAAGGCCACAGGGGCCCATTGTTGATCTCATGCTTTCAAAATATGGCTCTGACAGTTTAAAACATTTACAAGAATGGTGTGATGAATGTGATTTCCCGGCAGTAGGGTCGTTAAGTACTGCACAGATAGGGAAACTAGGCATGAATTCCAATGTTATTTTATACTATTTTAATTCTACTATTTTATCTGCTGTTTTAATTCAGCTATTTTTATACAATTTGAGTGCCGGCACCCATCAGCGAACACCTGGTGTGTGTGTGTGTGTGTGTGTGTGTGTGTGTGTGTGTGTGTGCGTCTTTGTCTGAGTGTTTATATGTCTGGGAGGGAGGGTTGGGTTTGTTTTATTTGGTTTTAACTTTTTCAAAATTTATTTGTCTTATTATTTTTAGGGTTACATATGTACTCTGTACTCTGCATTCTGTATATTTTGCAAGTAATTGCTGTATCTCATTTTTCTTTCTCGTGTACTTTAAGTTATTTCATTTAAAAAAAACAAAAAAAAAAACATTATGCTCTTGGTTAGGGCTATTTTTATACAATTTTAATTCTGCTATATTATATTATTTTAATTCAGCTATTTTATACTATTTTAATTCTGCTATTTTTATAATGGTACTTCAGACCACTTCATTTACATCAACACTGTGATTATTGTACTGTAAATGCTCTTATTCTGTCTATTCTTGTACTAATTGTTATGTTTTTGCTGTGAAGCACTTTGGGCTGCAATTCTTGTATGAAAGGTGCAATACAAATATAGCTTATTATTATTATTATTATTATTTGGCAACAATAAAAGACATGGGCACAGAGCACCACCTAAAGGTTATATAAGCAAGTACAACGTGTGCTACTGTTTGGCTGTGGGACAGAGAGTAACAAGATGCACAGTCAAGCGGTAGTAACAGTATGAATAATTTCCAACTTTCGAGTCAAGCAGAAAGGCAGGTTTTGCTAGCCACATATGTGATGATGTAACCTTTGGAAAGACACATTTCTCAGGCGTATTTATATTTGTGAGGAGGCTACTCTGATTGGCAGGCAGAGACCGCAGTGAGCGCTGGCAAACCGATCAGTTTTGTGCTTTCAGATCTTTGACACCGAGCTGAAGGAGCAAGAGAGGGAGGTGTGTTTCATCGACATCGCCTACGATGAGATCCCCGAGCGCTACTATAAAGAGTCTGAGGTGAGCTTGTGGAGGTGTGAGTGTGCATGCTCATGGCTATTGCAAATTAACACTACTGGAGAGGTGTAAGTGTAGTTTTGAAATGTAAATGTTCTAAAAACAAAGCAATTTTGATATTCATATTGTGATTGTCTCTGCAGCTAAATTGTTTTATATCTAATCGCTTCCAGTGCAAAAACTCTTCTATCTATATGAGGATCTTCACAAGGAATATAATATTTTACTTTATATTATTATCTGTTAAATGTTATATTGAGTCACAAACACTCGCTTTAGGGACTTCAACCCCACTTGTCTAGCACCTGCCTTTTCGGCTTTATATGCCTCTCTCATCTCAGCATTCATCTGAAATCTGAAAGCGTTTCATACTTCAGAGTCTGCGAAGTGTGAGAACTGGTAATTGTCTTCAGAGCTGCTTGATAACAGATTGCCTCAGCTCTAATGAGTCTGGATAGAGATACTCCAAGGACCAGAGGGGTTAATGCAAATGGTATTTAATACTGGCATTCAGCTGTGCATGTAATTTAAGGAGCTCCCTGATGTCTATCCGCTGGGGTGCGGAAACAACGATGCCTGAAGGTTTGGGTTAATTATTGTAATATTAAACGTGCTTGTGTTTTACTTTTCCATAATTTACAGGACCTGCGATATTTCAAGTCGGATAAGACGTCACGAGGGATTCTTCAGGAGGGCTGGAGGGACACCGAGGATCCCGTCATGTGCTCGTACAAGCTGGTCACCGTCAAGTTTGAGGTTTGGGGTCTGCAGACACGTGTGGAGCAGTTTGTACACAAGGTGAGAGGTCGCTCATGGGATGAATGTCAAATCTTCCATTTTCCATTCACGTTGAACCTTCGGCTTTAAGTTGCAGAAATAAATCTTCGCATCTGTACTTCTTTGCTTGGCCAAGTCTCTCAAACCATTTGGTTATTGTTATTATCTCCGGCAGGCGAAAGGATGGGGGTATGTGTGTGTGGGTATCTGTCTGACTGTCTGTCCGCAACTAATCTTGTATATAACTGGATCAGCCTAATATTTCTTGTGCACATTTTCGTGTTTGCGGTGATTCACAGTTTTTGAAAGACCAACATTTGTCTCATTTTGACCTGGAGCTCTGCAGATTAATTGCATACCCGATTATGATCCACTAAAGTTTAATTCAGCTCTTCTATGTTTTGGGGGAACGGGGGACACACACGGCAGAGATCTGCACTCTGCTGAGTGCACTTTTCTAGTTAAAAAGCAATGATCTAAGGTTGTTCTGAGGCAGCTGGTTAAAGTACTTGTAGCCACTGAGCTAAATTCTAATGTTCAAACCTAAAGACAAGAGGCTCTTCTAAAAACAGTTATGCATTACTATTGTCACTGAGTAAATATTCTCTGACCGTCATTGTGTTATGTTACAGGTGGTTCGGGATGTGCTGCTGCTGGGACATAGACAGGCATTTGCCTGGGTGGATGAGTGGATTGGTAGGTCTATCCCCCTTTTTCTACAGTCCTGCTCTCTAAACACAGTTATCATGAATGCTCTGCCTACACAATAGCATTTAGATTTCCTATATAAAGAAGTATGGAGCATCTTTATTTTATAAATTCATAGATGAAATCAATCCCTCTTCATCGTCTTATATTGTGAATAACTGCTTACGTCAACATTTAAGAAATGCATAAATCGTTCGTAAGACCTTTACATTTTCCATGTATTTATATTGTATGTACTTCAATTTACAACCTTTTTTCAAGTGTAATGTTACTTCTTTTCTTTAAAATATAAGCACTGTCATAGTTACTTTGATTATACAAATCACTATGGATAACTGTTTATTTACCAGTGTGCATGAAAAATCACTCCACCCGCATCTAACCCGGTCACTGCCAGTCCTGCTCATTCTCCTACAGCAGGGGTCGGGAACCTATGGCTCTTTCGATGATGCAATATGGCTCGCAGATACAAACATGTAATAAATAATTATACTATACATTTTAAAGTAAAAACATTTAGCAGCAGATTTTGTTTTTAGTTCTCCCCTCTCCTTTTCTCCGCTCTGTCTCTGGCTGTAGGTCACTGTAGCCCCGCCCTTCGCGAAACAGCAGAGGAGAAACTGAGCAAAGCAAGCAGTAGACTAGGGGTGTCAAACTCAATCACAGAGAGGGCCACAATTCAAAACTGGGACTACGTCGAGGGCCAAACACCGGTCCACATTTATTGAACAGGATAGACATATTGGATAAAGTGCAAAAAGATATGGCACACATTTAGGTAGGATACGTTCTCCAAGTATGCACATGTGTCAGAGCCAGATGTTTGGAATCTTTTCTGAGCTGCCAGTTTAATGTTTGGGGTTCTGTGGAAACCCTCAGTGAGTGAAGGTGTGCATCAGTGAGACGACTCTTGTGTGGGTTTTTGTTCATCTTCATCACAGAGAAAAGCTGCTCACACAGGTTTGTGCTTCCAAACATGCAAAGCATCTGAGCGGCATGAAGGAGGGTTGAGGCATCGTTTCTGGGATGAAGCTTGGAAACTGTGCAGCGCACACAGAGTCATACTTTGCCTCGTTACACTGGAGGTCAATCAGCTCCATTTGGATGTTCACATGTGCTGTTTCCACGTCAACTGCAAACGGGTTGCTGAGCAGTTCAATTTTAATTTCTGAGCTAGAGAGTCGGCAAATGCGTTCAGTTCATCAGCAGAATGCGCAGTCGGGAACACAGCGGTGGAGATGGTTTGTCAGTGTTTTGAAACACGCAGTGACCAAAATTTCCTTGCTGCATCAGAGTCTCCCACAGGCAGCTCGGCTTGGAACGCTCTCACTGCATCACACATGTCTGTGATCACACGGCCCTGAAGCTGCAGGTTTAATAGTGAGATGCTTCGTTATGTCGCACAAAAAGGCCAGCTCACATCGTCACTTTTCGTCCCAGAGATCTGTGGTATCCTGCTTTCCTAAAACTGGCAGATTTCCTCACGCAACTCGAAAAATCTATTCAGCACTTTCCCTCGACTCAGCCATCGCACCGCCATGTTCAGAATATGTATTTTCCCGTGGTTGTGCCATACCTTGATTTAATTACCAAAACCGGCGGGCCAGTTATGATAGACATGATATTTTCTCACGGGCCGGATATAATTGTGGCCTTGAGTTTGACACCCGTGCAGTACACATTGAAACGTGCACATAAATTAGATAAATAACATAAGCGTTTAGTTTATTTAATAAAAGAGCACCTGTTCAATGAAATACTGATAGCGCTATTAGTAATATCAATGTTATAAAAATGTACGCATAAAGTTGCATTCAATTTTATTAAATATATGGCTCTCAAGGGAATACATTTAAAAAGGCAAAAAGGTTCCCGACCCCTGTCCTACAGCATGGATCCTCTACCTGGTATCACCACTAACCCACTAATGACAAACAATATACTGCCGCGTGCTGGCACGTTCAGTGTTTGTTTTACATGAAACCTGCTCGATTTAAAATGACTCTTAAACTCTTTCATGTTGGAGAAATTCTTCTACATCAGTTTATTAAAATTCTTCTACATAATTTTATTGAGAGCCAAGAGTAGTCACAGTGCTGATGTATCTGTTTTAATACTTTTAACTATATTTGGCTCTATATTTCATATTAAAGCCAAATATAAAGCATGAAAAATGCCAGTTTATGCTTGTAAATGGGTATAAACTTTGCCAGAAATGCTGCAATTTCATGAAGGAATAATTGAAAGAATGATACGCTTACTGAAACCATGAAAGCTGCCTCTTCATGGTTCTCTGAGAATCTGGTTACACAAGAGGCAGCCCTGTTTGTAGCCATAAGTGGCTGCAACAAATTTACTCACTTAGCTGTTGAGCCTTTTCCATAGCTGTGGGGCATAAAGATAACAAGCCCTTTATCTTTGCCGTGAACCATACTCCTCGCCTCTCCTCTCTATAACCACTAACCCTTCTCACAACTCCTTACAACCTGGATGCTTGGAAACCTCCCGAAATCTTTTCACATGTTGAATGATTTTGCCCGGAGAATAAGGTCTGGCTTTCTTGTCCTTCCAATTATCCAACCTCCTTCCTTTGGGTGTGGTTCATGCTTTTCCTTAACCTTGAAACATTTGTGACCTTCCTTTCTCCCTCCTTCATGGTGTGGCTCTGATTTTTTCATCTCTCTCCCCTTATACTCTCTGGGTCATGGGAACCTCGCACTTTGACCTCTAAAGCTTTATTCCTAAAACAGCTTATATCATCCGTTAAACACGCTATACTCATGCATGGAATGCACCTTTGCCACCTAACCCTCTCCTCCCCCAACTATTCGTCAACTGGAGCACCATTTTAGAGTAGTAAACAACATTTCGACCCTCGTTCCACCCCTCCTCCTTCTTCCAGATATGACTTTGGATGACGTGCGGGATTACGAGAGACAAATGCATGAGAAAACCAACATTAAAGTTTGCCATGAGCAGCAAGAGCATTCCACAACAAACCCATCTTCACTGGATGACATAGAGATCCATGACAAAGCAAGCGTATGTGTCTTTTTCATTGTTTCTTCACTCCATTGCCCCAATTCTGTCTCATACTTGACCCGTTGGTGACTGTGAATAAAAGTTGCAAATAACTTTCCACATACATCTCCTCATCCTGTTCTACATTGAGTCAAACGATTCATACATGAACTGTTAGGTATGTAAGGAATATAATAATAATAAAAGGTATCTAACAAACATAAGGCAACACAAATAGACTCTTCAAACATTTTGGTAAATTAAAATAAAACAATGCAAGCTTACGAAAAATACTACTTGTTTTTGAATATGTGTTTTTTTTCAGTGCTGTTCGGACTTTGATGTGTGTTTATTGGATATGCCTATGGCTTTAATAATGAAGTTATGGAAAGCTACAGTTTAAAGCTTTTTTTCTCTGAAATTGTCACAAAGAATAAACCAAAAATAGAATTTCCCTTCTCTTCCTCTTATTTGTCTCAATTGATCTTTTTCCAATCCAGACATGACAATGGATGAGGTGAGAGAGTTTGAGCGCACCATCCAGGAGGCCACCAACCAGAAGATTGGGATTTTTCCGCCGTCGATCTCCATCAGCGAGACGCCCCTGTCCTCCTGTTCCCTCACCGGCCCCGCCAGCGCCCCCACCACCCCCATGTGTACAGATGCGCCTGAGTCCCTCTCTGTCACCAAGGACCGACCCCGCAAAAAGTCTGCTCCGGAAACCCTGACCCTTACCGACCCTGCCCCAAGTGGCGATCCCCAGGGCTCTACCCTGAGCCCACTAACCGTTTCAAACAACCTCGAATCATCCACACCACCCTCCTCCAACTCTGATAATGCTGAGATGGACGAGCAGTAGAGGGACCTTGTCTTTTTCCACCCCGTGCTTTACTTATTCCCCCAACCCCATTGTCTTAGTAACTCAACGAGACTAGCCTAACCTCCAAACACCAGTGGCCAGACATTCATGTTCTTTAGCCATATCCAATGATTTGCCATAATCCTGGACACACAACAGTCAGAATCATAATAAAAGTCCATGTCAGTATCACTGATCCAGGCAGCTGTAGGCTTAGCCACCCTGATGTGGCTCACGTCCACGAGCCAGTCACATGTCTCATCTATTATAACGTTATGTCGAATCAAAACAAAGTGCATCCCTAATTAGTTTTGTTGAGTGGGATATGAATAAATTATTCTTAGTGTTTTCTTCAATCAGCATGCTGATTGGTTTCAAGCTGTTAAACTATGAAGTAGTTGCCTTAGCGCCACAGAGCCAGTGGTGTTTATTAGTTTTGACGATGTGCGCAAATGAGTACCTGACAAATATTGTCCTTTTTTAGTCTGTAAAATGACTGTATGTATTACGTTAGAAATTAAATCAAATTAAATCAATGAGTCAAACTAGAGTAGCACAGTAGACCTAATATTTTAGTGTAACACACACCAGAAAGCCAGCCAAGTACCCTCATAACAGAAAGCAACTGTTTCCTGAGCCGTACAAACTGGCCCACGGATCAGATTGCATGCATCCTTTCCATCCCAAACTCCAATTATACAACAGATGCAAGATCAGTACAATCATGGAGAGCTTACACCTCAGGTCTCCCCGATTACCCGGCTCACACTCTAAAGGCAGGGATATTACTGTACCTTTCTCTCCCTGCTTATTGCCAAACAGCCACATTTTATACCTCCACATATATTACAATGCAGCAACTATTGTATGTACTCTACCGGTCTACTTAACCCTTGAAATGTTTACACATCAGAAACCTTGGAGCATTTGCATATTAGCAGTAACGTACCTTAAGCTGTTGTTATATCTGCAATTGCGGTTTTAGCATGACAGTTTAATGATTCTAAAATGTCATTTCTTGACGTTGAAGTTTATTACAGCATATGTCTTACTCAAGTTGACTGAGAGGTCAGTACAACACAAAAGTAAGTAAAATGTTGTCTGAAACTAATGCTGGACATCTCACGTGACATAAACGTGATTCAATTTTATCAAATCAGCAAATCACTTTATTGTCATGTGTAGGAAAAAGGCCATTTTTGGGGAGTTTTTAAGCATTGACTGATCTTTGTGCACAGTGGAGGTAATTACAACTCAAAGCTTGTTTTGAGGACTAGGGCACATGCAAAAAGCTGACTTGAGTATGTGCTTCGTTAGCTGCATAGTGTACTTTTTACTTTGCCAGTGCTGGTTGGTAATACTGAGCTAGTGCTTTGGTGGGCGTGGAAAATTATTTTGAAATGGGAACATCCTTTTGCAGAGCTCTTTTATTTGTGCTGGGCTTGTACTGCTTGTTACCATCTAAACCCCTAAAGGACAGCAAGTTATTCTTTGAACCCCGTTTTTTCCCGCACAATTAAATTACTCAGAGAAAGGTTTTTTAATGCTGCATGGAATGTTCACAACATATATTCATATTATGTGAAGTATATGTACATGCTGTAAATGAATGGATTGGTACAGTATATTTGGTGATGCAACCGTATGGGGGGAAAAAAAGTGAATGCCAACTCTGGAAGCTCTGTACTAATTTTGTATAATAGAAAAAGCTGATTTTGAGTGAAACGTAAGCATGCCCAGAGAATATAGGCCTACAAACTCTTTCAACTCAGTGCCTCTGCATGCAACTATTGTATCATCACCTACATGTGAGTAAACCAAAATCTCTTATATTTCATCTATAGAAACACAACATTTTATTGCATTACTTTGCCCGTTTTCTATCTCAAATTAATTTAATTCAACCAAGAATGAAAATGGGCTTCAGCCACATAATATAGTAGTTGAACTATAATCAGATCGAATTAATCATATCAAACTACATCATCAAACTCTTAAGTATCAGGGCTTACTTGTTTTTATATTTTTGGAAATTGGTACTTTTTTTTCCCTTTTTCATACCAATTAACTTTACAGCGCAAATGCATTTTGCACTTTCCGGTCTTTGACACCTTATTTGACAATGAAGAAATGTGTTACATAACAGTCTTGTTGGTTTTGTTGGACCAAAGTCCTATAATACAACATAGTGACTTCGAAGGATGCAAATCGAGGAAAGAGTCCTCAGTTGTCTTGCCATAAAATAGTGTTAATATTATGTACAGTTTCTCACTTGCTTTTGTTAAAACAACTGTAAACAACTGTAGGTATTTATCTGTAACTGTAGCTTTTGTCTTTGCCTTTTGAGGATGAAAAATGTTATATACCAGTTATTAGCCCCGTTGTTCTATTATGTATAGATTATACTTACTTACAACTCTGGTATTGACCATCACTCTTGTCAGGAACACACAGATCCAGGGATATGTTTGAGCTACCCTGAGCTATTATTAATAATGCAAGATAATATTCAACTGTTAAACTCTGCTCTGTTTAAAAGAGTAACATATTAGGTATTTTAAATATTGTTCTTAATGACTGATGTAGTAGGCTTCTTACATTGAATCTGTTCTGAATCCAAGTTGCATTACTGAAGTGACATGAATGTGCTAAACGATTTCAAATAGACAGAGACAGAGAAGGATATACTTTAGTGTTTGTGCGATAAGGATGATGTCTCCACAGAAATGAATTAAAAGTTTGTTTTAATCTAGGAAGTCATCGTCACCAATTAAGGATACTGAATTCCTCCATGTTTAGTCTTTCAATCGAGTATCAAAATTCCTCATTGTAGTGGTGCACTTTTGACTCTCCAGTTGCTTTTGGTGACCCTGCGGTGCAACAAATTATTTTGTACAAGTTGTAAAACAAAATTAAGCTTTTCTTTTTAGTGGGGTGGCTGCTTTGACGTTTACTTGCCACGGTGATTGAGAGGTGATTGGCTTTTCTGTTTCTTTCTTTTTGTAGTAAACATGCTGTACTTTGAATTTGTGGTTGCTGTATTGTTTGAAGGAAAAATCTAAATGAGGTTCTCATTATTTCTTTGGATAAAAGGACCAAGCTTTTCGCTCCTCCTCCCTTCCCCCTGATGCAGTTTGCATTCGGCCAGGCTGTTTTACTGTCTCCTGATAACTGGGACCTGTCTCACCAACCAGGATCACTAAGTTAGCTGTACTGAAGTGCTCTGAGTGAACCCAGGAACAGCCTTCTCTAGGTGTTGGAGATCAGTTGTGGTTCTGGTTTTCCAGCTTTCTACATTAACCCTGCTTTGCGAAATAGGACCCAGAGGTGCCATTCGTGTTCGGCTGCTGGAAGTCGCTCTTAGTTCTTCCACTTTTAACTATTATTGTATGTGTTATATTTTTACTTCCTTTTGAAATTAATTTGGTTCTTTGTTGTAATTATTGTTTAACTTTTTCTGAAATAGACAAATAAACTTTACTAGCTATTGCAACAATGTTATTATTCTTTATGTTCTGCATGCACGTTTCACACACACTCTCCATGAACACCATACTGAGCAGCTTGCAGGTTAACAGTAACTGCATGGGCCCTGGTGACACCTTATATGTGCCCTCTTAACCACCAGCGGATGGTAATATTAATTACTAAAGCATGCATCTGGTCCAACCATTTAAAGGAACATTTCGCCCTAAACACTAACTTTAAAAAATCACTGCAACTAGTTATGCATTTTTGTACCCCTTTTTATTTCCAGGTGTATTTTTCTTATTTCTCTTGATAACTGATTGATTTTTTGTTATTACTAATGCTGGCCTAAGTAGATCTAATTTTAATTTGATCATATTTTATAAGATGATCATATGCTTTGAATGCTAATCTGCAAAGTAACAAGTAACAATAGATGATGAAGTATGATGATAATGTAGTGGAGTAAAAAATGCAATGTTTTTCTCTCAAGGTCCTGTCACACATATCCGTAGGACAGAAACGTGTGCCGGCGCATATGAAAATTTGTCCGAGTCCAAATGCGTCCAACTTTTCATTGGATCGGAAAAGTGAACATATACAGATACGCATGTCTAACCTATTGATAGCGCATCACTTCCTAATACAAAATGTATCAGACGAGTGCATAAGATATACAAAAATATGGCGTATAAAAAATATCGGCAACACGCTGGTTTACGTTGATATAAGGTAAGGTATAAGTAGTATTCGTTAAGAGCTCACTGTGTTACGCTGGTTTACGTTGATATAAGGTAAGGTATAAGTAGTATTCGTTAAGAGCTCACTGTGTTACGCTGGGGTGCATTGTTGAACTCTGATGTTTTGAGCATGTTCCGACGTGTGCTTCATAAGATATGCAGACGTTACCTGACGCTAGACATACGTGAATACAGAATACGTATGTGAATACTTACCTACGTAAATACAGTACGTGAATACTTACCTACGTAAATATAGTACGTGAATACCTACGTGACTACGTTAGAGGAACGCTAGATATAGGCTACGTCGGCTGACGGTGAATGCTACAGCCAATTTATTGATAACGAGTGGATACCCTATTCCTACCCTATGTTAAGATTATGCCTGACGACAGAGTAACTTATTAAACGTGTTTCTACAGTACAGCTAGCGTTCAGCATGTTAGCCGTTCTCCAGCATCAGCATGATGTGAACCAGATGGCACTTTTCCAGCTTCGTTGGCCAGACACTCTGATACGTTTTAAATAGGTAAGTTATAAGCTATAAATGTTTGACATGTGTATAATAATTTGTTATGTATTCGTTATGTATACGTCAGCTACAACACCGCTGTGGAAAAGTTGGACGTATTTGAGCGTATCATATACGCCGGCATGTTTCTGCCACACGGAACTGTGTGACAGGGCCGTATGTCTGGCGTGTTCGGCGTAACGTCTGCGTCCTTCAAACGATCACAACTTACCATTAATTTATATCAACCTATTGCCAATATTTCGTATGCATTCATACGTTTCTGTCATACGAATATGTGTGACAGGGCCTTTAGATGTGGTGGATGTTTAAAGTAGCATATCATGTAAACACCAAAGTAAAGTACAAGGACATTAAAATGATCGAGTAGATCAGTGTTTCTCAAACCTTTTCAGACCAAGGACCACTTAACCAATAAAAAAAACACTCACGGACCACCTGACTCCCCAAATATCCAAAAACAATAGGCCTGCTTGCCACTCCAACAATATATTACAAATGACAGCGTAATAATGACAGCTTTATGTGACCTTCTCTATATCGCTCGTTCACACATTAAATCAACAATACAAATACGACTACGGATTCTACAAGCATGTCGTTCATATGCGATTTAAACAGTGAATGCTGATAGATGTTACACATATGAAACGTAGAATACATTTATTACTGAGTGTATGTCCGTACAGAGCCGCAACTTACCCACAGCAAGACCGTTTGCTACTGAGAGATACGCAAAATGCACTGTGACTGTGTGCAACTGTGACGGCGCCTTCGTCATGTGTTTCTTAAATTCATCACGTTTTCTCTCAAAGATTCCTGAAGGTTTTCCAAAGTAATCCTTGTGTTTACTCTCAACATGTCGCTTGAGCTTGGCGGGTTTCATAGCCTCGTTCGCCAACGACTCGTAGCACAAAACACAGTGTGGATTGGGATACTCTTCATCTCCAGTCCAAAAAAATCCAAATGTTATGTAGTCGCTGTGATATTTTCTCTTCACTTTAGCGCTGGACATTTTACGCGTTCAAGCCGAGTTTCACAGCTTTCAGCCGGGTGGTGGTTGGACGGCGAACCGCTCTCCTGGGACTCAGTAACGCACACAGAACCACTTGCTACACTCAGGTCTATACTAGTCATTTTTAAACAGTTTGAGAAACACTTTAAGCTTATAATATATTAATTTCAAATGTGACATTTTACCAATATACTCACGGACCACTAGCGGTCGCTCACGGACTACCAGTGGTCCGCGGATCACTCTTTGAGAAAGACTGGAGTAGACTAAGACTTTACCAAGATGGAACAACAACTGCAGTGTTGCTGTCACAAGTAAGTATTTCTTCATAACACTAAAAATATATGACTAAATAAGCAACAGTCAAAGTTATAATTAAGAAGGAGAATCTTCAGGAATCCTTTTTCAAGAGTTAAACATATACAAACTCAGCTAATCTGCTTCATCACGTCTGTGTGTGTGTGTGTGTGTATGGTTTGATTATATTTGACTGACAGTGGCCTGGCAACATAAGCAAATAAATCCAAAACTGTCGCTAAACTTTAATGGGCGCATGAATATACACATCACCTTTTTCCTAAAGAGTTCAACACCGTTCAAGACTTCGAACCAGTTCTGTAAGTAGTTCATAGACAACAACACAAAATACAGAAACTACCTTAAGTACTTCCAAGAAACTAAATTCCTCACAATATTTCCTGCAAAACAGATCGATGGTATATAACAGTGTTTACCTATATCAGAATTAAAAAGTTACGTCCCGGCAATAATGCATGTCTGATGTCAGGTGTAGGTTTCTGTAGGGAAGTTGTCAAGAATTCAATTTATTGCTCACCACCATCAAAACAATACTTATTTTTAAATTGAATAGCTCCGCCACCAAGATACACATTGGAAGAAATGTAACTATCGAAATCCTAAAGTTACATTTTGAAAAATATTCCTTATTATTTGTAAGAGAGAGTTTAAAGGACTTTGATCTTTCCATTGAGTTTAGTCTGGTATCTAGCAGCCGTTGCAGCAAGACAGCTTCAGGCACTTACACATTAGCATCACCACTCAGCTATAATGCCTGCAGCAAATCTACACACCACCAGGAATACAAATAAATCGTTCTAAGTAACAACTTTTTTTTTCCCAGCAAAATTGAATTAAAAATATATTCTTGCATTAAGAAATGAATATCAGTTAATCAACGAGATGTCGGTAATCATGATTTCATTCAAATGTAAAGAACAAAACGTTTCTTCAAGCAGTGGTGATTCCAACACACCTGATGAAAATAAATCAAAGCTATAAAAGACTTTCTGATGGGATACTTGATTCATGTGCTTCCCCTCCAAATTAATTTGACATCATTGCTTCATATTTCATGTATCCCTTTTTACTTCCATAGAAGAGAAACCACAACACTGATCCAGAGACAATGTGATAAACTCACAGTGTGCCCTGCTGTGTTAACTGCAGCTGTAGTTGCAGTTGTCAGGGCTGCTGTGGTAGAATCTCTAGCCTGTCCCACACATTTCCCCACATTTCCTACTTTGTCCACAGTAGCCAGCTCTACATTCTGTGAACAGCAGGAGGCGCTGTAGGTAGCCACAGTGACATTGACACCCCCTTCTCCAGCCAGTGTGCTGGTATTCAGGGTACCGTTCCCTTGACGGACGGTGACGCTATCAATGCCAGTTCCATTGATGCCATCAGTGAGATTAGCAATGAATTTCCACTGGGAGGAAGCACAGAGCGATGCAGAGGACGGACAACTGGTGGATAAACTGACTACCTGGCACACTGGGCGGGTAATATCTGTCACCTGGGAACACAGATACGGGAAGTTGGAGAGATGAAGAAATAAGGCAAGAATGGACATCACACAAATCATTAAGAAAAAAGGCAAAGAAACCAGAACAAAATATAGATTTAACATCAGTGATCGTTATGACAATCTTTGAAACATTTGTGTACTGTACTCATTCCAACCGAAAAGCACCACTATACAATACATGGCCAAAGAAGGAAAGTCATCATGCCAGATAAAACGCATGCGTGGGAAATGGCTACCAGGCATCTCGCCTTTGATTTTATTTGTTTGCAGTCGGCAAACATGTATTTGACCATTATTCATTATCAGTGATTTAACAGAAAATGTTACACATACAGTACTGCCCGCCACCAAACTCTTCTCTGGCTCTTTATTCCACATCCAACTTCAGCACATGTAGTTGTTCCTCTTACCTTGGCAACCACAGAAAACCTGAGGACAGCGTAGTTGATGTCAGCTGCATTTTCTGCCTCAATGGTAAGGGTCACGTCTGTTCCTGATGCAGCACTGGGCGGTGCTGTTAAGGTCACGGTGCCGTTGGCTTTGCCTCCACTGTCCGCCACTATGGTGACGGTGTTGGGTGAAGTTGAAGTATAGCTGCGGTCGTTGTTGGCTCGCACTGTGAACACCCCGGTTGCAGAGTCGTTAACAACTCCGTTAGTGGTTGTGGCTACTGTGAAAGGGACGGAGATGGTGGAGCCTGGTTCTATGTTGGTGTTGTTGGCTTGGGACTGAAAATGTGAGGGAGAAGTAGGAGGGGAGTCAAGAGAGAAATGCAGTCATACATATCTTTTTGTATTTTATGGAAATATATGTTCATGGGTGTTTGCCTGTATTGTGGTAGCCTTGAGTGGAAAGAAGTACAGGAAAGGATGTTAGAACATTTCAAGTAACTTGATTTCCTGCCTATATAGTGAGTATAGAGAAACAATGGCAGACCAAAACAAACTTGAGTCATTAGCTTAATGCAATCCTGTGTTCGGTCAAGTTTGTTGACCAACGATAATCTAAAAATATCCCTTTTATTAGATGTGATTGCCAATAGCTGAAGATGTAATAAGAAGCGAGAAGAAGGAGAACATAAAAGGCTTTAGATGCATTGCCATTCAATTATGTGAAGACATTCATAGTCCCCTAAGGATGAACCCTAGTAACTCTGGTGATAACCGGACTTTTCCCTCTAGCACCCCCATGCTGTTGACATTTGACCCTAAGCAGGACCTTTGGTGATCCCCTGTCACCCCCGTAATGATGGCACCTAAATATTGATCAGAAATGCAATTTGTCCAGTACTTTGATTTAATGTAGACTCTTGCTCAACTATGGGGATATTTGTAATGGAAATTACAAAAAGCTAGGCCAGCAGTCATGAAGCCCTGTCAAGATTAGTTACTTTTCTATGCTGAAGCAAAGTTAAGAACTCTTTTACTGAGACAGAAAACTGAAAGTGATTGAGCTTACAATAACAGAGATGCTGGAGGTCTTGATCTGAGTGGAGGCTTGTCTCTGGAAGCTGCCCGGGTTTGACCTCGAGGTGGAGCTGCTGTCCTCTCCTCTTATGCGAAGCACAAAGTCACCTGCTGGGACTTCTTTGAATGTCACTAGGAAGTTACCACTTCCCACTGACTGTTGAGGACAAAGAAGAGAGAGTAAGAGTTTGAGACTGTACTGTTGACTACTAGTTGAAATGTGTTGTCCTATTTGCTTGCAATCTCACTGCTGTATTTGTAATATTGTAAAAGTCACAGCATGCCAACGTTCAACTGTTGCAGCCTTGCCTTGTAATTTAGACTAATAAAACATACATTATCCATTCTCTATTCAAAACGTGAGGGATCAGCAGCCAGAGAACATAGTGACATTTACTACAACCAATGGTTTCCTTCAAAGTAGAAAATATAAGAAAACGTTTTTTTTTAAATAAAATAAAAAGCTTTTATATGGAAAATAACAAAGAATACACTTTAACTATTGTGTATTGCCATCAATTGTAATATGTAACATGCCTGCAGTGATCCGTTGACCTCTGTAGGCCCTGAGCTGTCAAACAGAGTCACCCCTGTGAGCTTTACTTTGTCACTTCCTGTCACAGAGACCAAGAGGCTGGTATTACCACCTAAAAAGTCGTGACAAGAGAGAAGGGGGAACTAGATGAGTACCACTGTGACAGCTACTTAGGTATGCACAGTATGTACATATCTGAAGAAGATTGAGAGGCTCTGGAAGAGACAGAATAGGTTAGTGTTGATGGGTTGGGCTATTAACATCTTTAAAATATGATGTTGAAGACAATATTAGAAAAACACTAAATATGATATATGCACCACAAGAGAATTGTACAAACTGTAAACATATAGATGGCATTAATTATGAAAGTGGTTTGACCTGAAAGAGGACGTCCCTCCTTTAGACTGAAGTCACCATGTGCTCCCTCATGAGCTTCCACAAGGTTATAAATGAAGTTCACTGAACTTTGACCTGATGCACACACACACACACACACACACACACACACACACACACACACACACACACACAAAACAGATCAGTAGTGCACATTTTAACCAAGTTTTGAGTAAATCAATAACAGAAAATGCTAATAGATGCTTATAAAAAATATTTAGAAAATTCCTCTCATTTAACTGTTACTGGCTACAGATAATTTATATCATACTACTGACCAGTGACCTTAACGGAGTAGGGGTTATTAGAGTTGACACTGATTTCCCATGATCCTGTTTGATTATCAATGTTGAGGCTTAAACGACGCAGGTTTCCGACTGTGGTGAAGGTTCCCAGAGGACCACTGGACTGACTGGAACTCTGAGATACACCTGGAGGAGAAGGAAATATGTTAAAACAACAACAAGAACAACTGGATTTTTTTCTAATGGCAGTGGAGGGAGGGAGGGAGTAAAATGCAGATGGAACAATCAAAGAATTTATTAATTTGCTTAACTGGCTTAATTTGAAGGACATTTAACAACACCTGTGGAGCTGGTGAGAGTGAAGGTGAGAGATGAGGCTCCTGTGATGTAGGCAGTGAGGTTCCTTAGTGATCCATCAACAGTAAACGTAAAATTATCAGGTGTTCCGGGATTCCTCACTTGCTGAAAAACTGTCACCTGAAAAAAGCAAGAACAGAAACTGCACATTTATACACATACTGTACAGTACCATCTTCCATCAGGTTTGATTTTATCGTTTGATGTCTCACCACAGCACTGGCTGAGGAATCCTCTATTACACTTGTAGCCAGAGTGAGTTCTGACTTGGTGACCTCAATAGCCTGACCTCCAGAGGCTCTGGCTAGGTCACGGTACAGCTGAGTATCTGTTTGGCTCAGTGTACGTGGAGCCAAACCCTGAGGGTTTCTGCGCCGCCGTCGACTAGCCAAGACGTCGGTCAACATGAAAGTTACCTAAAGTAAGAGAATAGAAACATATATTATATTGGACCTGGACAAAAGATACATTTCCACAATTGTTTACATACTAAAAACTTTAAAAACTAAATTATGGAATGTATTGACATTTAAAGTGAAAGGATAGTAAAAAATCAACCCTTACCACAGACTTGGTGCTCTCTATAATGGCAGTGATGGTGCTTTTCAGATAAGCATCTTTAGCTGGAGCGTCGGTGAAGACAAAAATCTCAGATGAGGGTGGAGCAGCAGTCAGGGCAAGCTGTCAATTGTATACGGGACAGGAAATAATATTGTTTATTAAAAATAAAACTTTGTTGCTTTACAAAATGTTGTTGTCTAAATGAATGATTCAAGATTCAAGTTTCATTTGTCATATGTAGGTTAACACAGGGTCACCGGTACAATTCCAAGAAATATGGAATTATTGCATAACACATTTATCAACACCTGAAGTCCAGACAAGCACAACTCTGGGATGTCTCCTCCTCCACTTGCAGTCAGCTTGTTGATGCTGTCTTTGAAGACATCTGCATTGGTTGTCATAGTCACAGGTCCAAACTCTGGGTATAGAAATAGACTCACTTAATCACCAGTTATGGTAGACACACAGTTTACAACGGTAGAAACACTTGCAGTTGAACAGGAAACTTTGTTAATGTCACAGTAGAACAACGAGAGGCAGCGCCGGTACATTTTACCCAAACATAAACAATTTTCTCTTGTAAACTACAAACAAGTCTGTACCTGGGTCATTGAAAGGTACCAATATGTAGGCGGAGGGCTCCTGCTGGGTTCCCCTCAAACTGTCAATGATGGAGAAGGAAACTCTCTTAGCCTCGGCTATGTCATCGCTCATACTGCCTGTGGTGTCAATGACAAAGCAGAGCACAGAGGACTGGGAGAGGCCCACCAATCTGTGGGAACACGAGAGACAAAACATCCAGCTGATTATGGGCCATTTATCTGTTCGTGATCAATGATTACCAATTGACTTTGGGCACATGCTCTGCAAGAAAAAAGGCTTCCAGCCATCCTGGTTAAAGCTGAGTTATATTTGTCTGAAATATGCAAGCTTTTCAGACGTCTAGGATACATATAACTGCTGCTTCAACACTATAGCAGTGACTTTATTTTGGTGTGAAACATTATCTGTGCTTTCATTTGCTGAAATCCAGCATGTAGGTGGGCCATACCGCAGGAAGTTCTTGTCTCCGACAGCTAATCTGATGTCCTCCAATAGCTCCATAGTGGCATTCACAGCCAAATCAGCCGCTTTGTGGTGAAGTGAGCCATGACTGGACCCAACGTCGTCTTTACTGATGCCCCCGACTGGGTCCTGCCTGCTTGTCTGGTCAAATGATCCACCGTGGCTGCATTTGCCTTGAAGCACAGAGAATATGTTTGTTATGATACTTACATCTGTTCACAAAATACTTACAAAAATGTAGAAGGTCCCGTAAAGTCACCTGCAGGTTTTTCAGAGGAGAAGACGTTGAAGTAGCCGGAAGTAAGAAGCCCCTGCTGCAGCAGGTCAGGCAGAAGGTTGTTCTCACAGTTCCCTCCCGTACAGTTTCTGCAGGTTGGAGTATTCAGGCCTGAAGCAAATGTAACAAACAGAAGAAAAAAAAACCTGGCAGGGTTTCATCTGATAACATATTCAAAATATATATATATATATTACACACTACTTTAAACCAGAAATAAATATCTCTATGTATGTTGATAATTGTATTCAACTTAAATCTGTGAACATGGTGTGAATAATTATAATTTATTTTACTGAATAAATTGTGATCATCGTTGATTTTATCAGCGATAGATTAAGTTTAGATTATAGAAATTCCCCTTGAATGATAAATAATAGACTCTGTTTGAAAGGTTTAGTTGCATAAAGCATGTACTATGGGTCCTAAGCTGGAGGCTTGTGTGCTGAGTGAAAAATTGAGTAACAATGTATTGTTCCCATTGTCATGTGTGCATTCTTGTGTGTTTGTGTATGCCACGCCAGGGTGGGTATTTGTTAACTGACAGATGATAGATAAACTGATCTTTTGTCTACTGTGATTTTCTCACTAAAGTATGTCATCATAGATCTGTATTTTACCTGCCAGGTTCTCAAGAGGTTGGTCTGGTTGGATCAGAGTGCTGAAAGGAGCAGTGTTCCCCAGCTCCACCCAGTTACTGTGGCTGTAGAAGTCCTACAGAATAATATGAAACATATTTTACTCCACTATTGCTTTGTGTTTATGATCATGCCTCTCACCAAAATGACACAACTAACCCACAGCAATCTGAAACAATGATCAACTCACCTGTAGGGTGTGACAGACTCGTCCAAGAGTCCATCTCCCTGCGACAAAGTTCTCCAGCTTCACACTGGCCTTCACACCAGACACACCTCAGCAACAAAATAGAGAACAGAGAGAGTTAGGTGCATATTCATCTGAAAAACACGACTATCTTCACCAACTTTCAATATTCCTGGCACTGAGCAGAGGATATAAATCACTTTTGATGATTCCTAAGTGTTGAATCTCTCAAAGTTCAAACCATTCCAGTATAATACTTCTTCACCAGCTGGCTAAGCTTTTTTCTTACTGTGTTTTTATTGCAGATTTTCTAATTTATCTCTACTGAACGTATCGTTTCCATTCTTAAAATATATGACTTCCAAAGTCAAGGAACTGTTATGAGCCTTGTTTTCTGCTTGTTTGTAACCAAATGTGTAAAATAAAAAAAAAACTTTTTAGATAATGTTGCCTTTCAGTGGCTGTAAAACGCTCATTTTAATTTTCAAAACATTTTCTTTAACTGAAAAGCTATTTGCATATATGCAGCAATGGGAACACTGCATTTGAAGCTCCGTATACATCTAATCTTTGGAAAACAATATTCCTGAAATATATATATATTTTTTTTTTATGTGTTTGTTGTTTCATGGATGTCTTGAATAGGAAAGCAATGTTTGATGTGTACCTGCTGTGATGACATCACGTCCTCCCTGGAAGGTCTCGTCATCAAAATGGTGCTCCTCACTCAGCGCAAAAACCACATCCACTTTTGCGTTGCTGAAGTACATGTTGGCGATGGACGTTTGGAACACAACAGTTGAGAGGAGAGAGGTGGAGGTACCTGTCGAGGAACAGGCCCTCTGCACCTGCTCAGTTGACAGGCTGTCATCAATCTGGAGACAAAGACATGACAAATTAACGAGTGCATGTTTCAAAATCTCTGTAAAAACCCAGTTCTCTCATGTCCCTGCCTCATACAGTTTTGCACTGAAGATTATCCTTAATATTATAATAGAGACTCGTATCGCCATCTTCCTGTATGAGGAAACACTATGTGAGAGAGGTTGATTAAAAACTACAACAAATACCTCCAGGAATGTCTGTCATAGCATCTTCAGTTACTGCAAGTGCAAATTATTGAAACAGTGTCACTTGGTTCTAATTAATATATTTATTTATATTTTGCACAGTGGCAACTTTGGTAGGTTGCAGGTAAGATTCCTGTCTGCATGGTGTCCCACAATCCTGCTTAACAGCATATTTTGTGCCTAACCGTCATTGTGAGTAAACTAAAACAACACAAGATGAAAAATGTTTTCTGTTTATGGACAAAGCGAGGAAGTAGCTGTCATACTTTCACCTCTTCAATAGGGTTGCTGACAATTTAAAGGAGTCATGTCCTACTATTTCAACAAAGTATTGTGAAAAGAGAGAAAAATATTTGCGTAAAAGTGTGAAAAGATTTTTATAACACCTTCAGGTACTGCAAGTGCCAATTATTGAAACAGTGTCACTTTGTTATAATTCATCTATTTAAGTATATGCGGACAAACTGCCCTCATGTCACATGATAGAAATAAAAAACGAAAATATAATACATCCTCTAGATATTTGAATGCACCACAGTTCTTCCAGTTTCTCTGTTTCAGTGTGGCTTTACAACTTACAGTCAGGCTAAAGTCCCGTCCCTCAGAGGCAGCAATGTCTCGGCAGACCTCAGCTGTCTTTCTGAGTACCGCCCTTCGTGTGATGTCACGGTGAGTGGTGGAATTCCCATCAAATGAGAAGAGTGGTTGGAAGCTATGAATGAGGCCTGAAAGGGAGAGGAGCACCGCCACTAGAAACATGACTGTCTGTCTAGCAGCCATTGTGGAGGACGAGGACGAGGACGGGGACGATGCAATTGGAAGATGACGAAATCTGGATGGATACTTTCTCTAAACCTCTTCACCCGACCCAACTCCTCTCTGCCCGTTTTCTTTCCTTCACTTATTTCACCAAAAATCAATTGAATAGAATTAGAAAACTTCCCCACTGTGTGCAGTTATAAAACAATGAGTCACCACAAACACAATAACACAATGTGGTCAAGCACAGAGACGTTACTGGCAGTGAACCAGGTGTAACGAGAAAGTAACTGGCAAGTGAAACCCAAGGAAGAAAGAGGAAGGGGAAATCCATACAGAAAGAAGGAAAATAAAACTGATTAGATTATACAAATTGCATTAGTGCTACACAATATCAGTATTTTTCTTTTTGAGGCAAGCATGCTTTTATTGTACATTTTTCCAATTATTGTACATTGCTTGTGAAGTTTCAGGGTTGGCACAGTGAATATTGTTCAGTCTACTTCTAAAATTTCAACATAATCCCCACGAAAATACGATTAACAGCATTTCATGTGCTATTTAAATATTTTTAAATACATTTTTCACCTTATCTGAAATACCTCTTATTTAGAATAGAAAGAAAAATGCAAAAAATGCTAATAGTACAAAAAAGTAAACATTAGGGCAATAATAATGTTTAAAGTATAAAAACAATTATATGTATATATTTACACTAATTAACACACAGTTAACAATATACATAAAATGTTAATACATTTGACACACTTACCTGTGTGCTATTTACAAGTCCAGTCGTATTTAGATGCTGGAACGGCTTCTGTCCCACTATATCAGTATCTCATGTTTACACTCAGGTAGACTAGTTTGTGCGCAGACCTGTGTGTTTTGTGTTACCTGGAAACGTTAAGTATGTGAGTGTGTGCTCTCATTCCCTCCTCTTATAGTTACCTCCGTCCTGAGTGACTGAGCTGATGAGGAAATTCCACACACCCACACAACTGTTTGAGTGAGTGAGTGCATGCTTGTCAATAAATGTAATACACCTTTACAAATTTGATTTATTTTTAATCAACCCACAGATCCAGGAGCCCATTGTTTCATAATCCGAGATCACAGAAAGAGAACACAAAAAAACACCCAAGTTATTGCAATGATTATCCCTCATCCTACCAATTTATTTAACATACAAGAACTACCATCCCTGGGGACCCCAAGAATAAACTTATGTACGAAACATAACAATTGATCAATGTATTTCGGTGCTTTTGAATATATTAAAAAAGACTAATTGAAACAGAAAACAATGATATGGAGACATTAGGAACACATTGATTGACAAGGTCATAACATTTCTGAATGATGTAAGTTTGTAAATTTACAAATGACAGTCCCTGATGCCAACAAGAAGACATTCATTTTCAACCCCAGGACAAAATGTATGTCAGAGGAAGTGCTAATACTGCTTTCAGCAGGGATACGTACGGACAACTATCTCAATCACACAGAGATTGTGAGTGGTAGGTTTTAGAAAGTGTAGTTACAGCATTTCAAGAAACGTTGTCTGGTGTTACCTCTGTGGAATACCCTTCTTATAATTCAGAGGAACAAAGTACCTCTGCACACCCACATACCTTGTGAGAAGCCCGATATTATCTATGCTATCATATTTTATTGCCGATGCCTTTTCTCCACATCATACAATGTCCTGTGTTCATCTGATTGGGATGTATTTAATCTCAAATCAGAGATGCTACGCAACCTACCCATGCACAGTGGCAACTTTGGTAGGTTGCAGGTAAGGATCCTGTCTGCATTATGTCACACAGTCCTATTTAACAACATATGTTGTGCCCAGTCATTTGATAATATGCACTCTGTGTCACAAGCAGGGAATAATCCAGGGGCAGAGTCGGGTCACGGAAACAGGTTGGATCAGGCAGAGACAAAATCAGGTCACGGAAACAGGGTCGAGGAAGCCTGGGAATCAAACACATGGGAAACAGGAAGACGTCACAAACACTGGCACTCTTGACATCAATGTACGAAGACAAACTGGCAACGAGAGACAAACAAAACACAGACTATATACACCAGGAAGTGAGAGGGAACAATGAGACACAGGTGGGGACACTAACGGACATATTGGGAACACCTGGGGGCAGGAAGTAGAAACAACTGAAACGAGAGAGAACAGGTAAGTAACAAAATAAAACAGGAAGTACAAACATGACACAAAACATCTAATGAACAGGACGAGACCTAATAGAAAACCCATTATTCATGTTCTATGATATTTTGAGAGCATCAGGTTTTGCCGTTATAAATCTAGTGAGCCCTCTGAAAGACAACTCTATATAGCTCTAACCAGTGGAGTGGGAACATGTGTAGTAGTAAAGGCACAGGTGTAAAACAAGTATTCATGGTGGAATTCCATTTAGCAGCTTCAGTTTCAGGGTCCTGGTGTATGCTGGCTCGCCGTCACACCATCATGGATACTGGGACACTGGATTAGAACAGAGCCATCGTTATCCTACTGTGACATGTCAGAATGTCTGCTGTGAAAAAGGCCTATTGCTTCAATCATTGCCTTTACATGCATATATGTTACGTCCAAGAGTATGTATTCATATGTGGATTAATGTGCTGATTCTCATGTCACAATGTTGATAAAAATAGGCTTTATTTAAATATAGAGATGACTTCTGTGAGGCAAAGTTAAGAAGTCCAAGTGAATTTTATTGTACATCAGTAGACTCCTGTGCAGGTATCTACAATAAACAAAATAAATGGTTGGCCAAAAATAAAGGTTAACAAACCACACTCGCAAAAAAAGCTACTAAAGAAAAGTCTGAAAAAGTGTTGGCTATGCCGCTATAAAAGGGCCCCAACAATACTGCTATGTGTTTTGACATCTTTTGATTTATTTATACACTTTTCCATTCCATATGCATTATGTTCTATAATGATCACAGTGAAAATTATAAATGAAATAAAATGTAAAGCCACTGTATTCCTCAGACTTACACCCAACATTTCTGAGTGAGTTGCAACAGTCTTGACACTTTCGGAAGTTATGAATTGAATTACAGAGTAATAACAGTAAGTTTTTTACTTACCACATCCTGAGTAGCACTCTGATGCAGATTTGTCTTTTCTGAAAAGATGAGCTGTCATCAACCTTTTCCAGAATTAAAAAATATCCTCTTTTTAAGACTTTTTGTGTTTTACAAACCGACAACATACAGTTTGTTTGAACTAAAGGAAGCTACCAAACAGGATTGACTAGTGTTACCACATGAGGAACCTCCCTCTGGAAATGCAAGCAGGGAACTGACGGAGCCAGTGTGGAGCAAAGGTTTCATTTTTACACAAAAACATACAAACACATAACATAAGAATATGTTAGAAATTACGAAAATAATCAGTTTCTTCTCACTAAATACTGTTTAAACACCACATGAGATAAGATACATATTAGCTCTGGATCCTTCGAGCAAAGGTGTAGAAGAAGATCTGTGCTATGCGGTCATACCTGTAAATCCTATGAGCTGGCAAACGAAGATTCTTCCGCACTCTTTCAAAGGAATATAATGCTGCTGTGGAAGCCTCTCTGGGAACCACCACCTTATCGTGGTAGAGAGGTTTGTGTGTCCCTATGAACCTGAGAGCTGTGTTGTCTGGAGCCTAGTGCTCCTGGTAGGGTCTCCCAAGGCAAATTGGTCTCAGGTGAGGGGCCAGACTAAGAATGGTTAAAAAAAGACTTCATGAAAAAAAGGGAAAGGAAAGGAGAGACCCTGCCCGGAGGAAGCCCGGGGCCCCCGTCTGGAGCCGGGCCCAGAGGGAGGGCCCGACAGCGAACGCCTGGGGGCCGGGTTTGCCACGGAGCCCGGTCAGGCACAGCCCGAAGAAGCTACGTGGTGCCTCCCATCCATCCATCCTGTGGGCCCACCACTCATGGGAAAAACCGCTGGGGTCGGGTGCGCTGTCACACGGGTGGCAGTGATGGTCAGGGACCTCGACGGACCAGACCCGGGCAGCAGAGGCTGGCTCTGGGGACGTGGAACGTCACCTCTCTGTGGGGGAAGGAGCCGGAACTAGTGCGGGAGGTGGAGCGCTACCAGTTGGATCTGGTGGGGCTTACCTCTACGCACAGTCTTGGCCCTGGAACCGTACTCCTGGATAGGGGTTGGACTCTATTCTTCTCCGGAGTTGCCCAAGGTGTGAGGCGTCAGGGAGTATGGGGTGAGGGGGTCACTTCTGAGGGCCATGCATTCCCTATACGCTCAAAGCGAGAGATGTGTCCGGATACTCGGCAGTAAGTCCTCTCGTTCCCAGTGAATGTTGGCCTCCGCCAGGGCTGCACTTTATCACCAATCCTGTTTGTGACTTTTATGGATAGGTGTATCGAAGCGTAGTCGTGGAGGAGAGGGGTTGCAGTTCGGTGGCCTGAGGATCTCATCGTTGCTCTTTGCAGATGATGTGGTCCTTATGGCATCATCGTTCTGTGACCTTCAGCAGTCACTGGATCGGTTCGCAGCCGAGTGTGAAGCGGTTGAGGATCAGCACCTCAAAATCTGAGGCCATGGCTCTCAGCAGGAAACCGGTGGATTGCCTACTCCGGGTAGGGAATGAGCCTTTACCCCAAGTGAAGGAGTTTAAGTACCTCGGGGTCTTGTTTGCGAGTGAGGGGACGATGGAGCGAGAGATTGGCCGGAGAATCAGAGCAGCGGGGGTGGTACTACAGTCACTTTACCGCACCGTTGTGACGAAAAGAGAGCTGAGCCAGAAGGCAAAGCTCTCAATATACTGGTCGATCTTCGTTCCTACTCTCACCTATGGTCATGAAGGCTGGTTCATGACCGAAAGAACGAGATCACTGGTACAAGCGGCGGTGTTCCAGGCACGTCTAGCTGGGAGGAGACCCCGGGGAAGACCCAGGACTCAGTGGAGAGATTATATCTCCTCACTGGCCTGGGAACGCCTCAGGATCCCCCAGTCGGAGCTGGCCCGGAGAAGGGAAGATTGGGGTTCCTTACTGGAGCTGCTACCCCCGCGACCCGATTCCGGATAAGCGATGGACGATGGATGGATGGATGGATGGATGGATGGATGGATGGATGGATGGAAGCACGTGACAGGGGGAAAGGTAAACAAAAACTATCTGGTGTTATATGATAGATAGACAGACAGACAGACAGACAGATACTTTATTAATCCCGAGGGAAATTAATGCATCCAGTAGCTTAAAAGACATGATATACAACATTACCCATCTGAATCTGAATCTGAATCTGAATCCCCCTGCTATCACCAAGTGGAGGTGTACAGTCTTATGGCCAAGCGGACAAGTTCTTTAGCCTGTGTCGTGGAAATTTGAATCAAGTCCTTAAACAAATGATCAGTGAAATCTATAATACTGAAATGACGATTCTTGAGAAGTTAACTTGTCTTTGGAGTATTTATTATTTGCAAATAGGATCATCAATCATACAGAGTGCAAGCAGTCTGCGTGAGGAAGAACCCAGAAAAAAGAGTGTTCATGTATCTTAAAGACAGAAAGGGGAAGGAGGGGTAAAAGATTGCCACAGTAGGCCAAACAAAGGGAGAAGAGAAAGACGCTGTGGAGAGTTCCCACAGTTGCAGGTGTTAGAAAGACAACATAAAGAGATAAGTAGAGGGGAGAGAGGGGAGGGGAAGAAGATGGGAACATTTGGGATTAACAGAGAAGAATCTGGTTGGAATAACATAAGGTTACAGATCAGAGAGGGAGAAAGACAGAAGTTAATTGAACCAAGTATTAAACAATTCGAATATAATATGGACATATGACATTTTCCATTACATTCAACTAAAACAAATATGTAGAATTTCATCACAGGCGTTAAAACATCAAACCTAGAACTTCACAAAGATTTAGACTAGGTCATCATGGGCTGGATGAAAAGAAGTGCAAGTGGCTATTGTTCAGAACTGTGTCTGAGATTTCAAAGAGCAAGCAGGGAGGTGACCTAAAGAAAGTTGTCATTGTATCAGATCAGAATCAGACTCAGGTGATTCTGATTTCTGGGGCGTGTTGTGTGATGTATGTGCAGAATGAGAAACTTGGAATGGACGTATTGACGTGTAGATCCCTCGTGGGTGACACAGAAACTCGTCTGCAGGTCACTTGATGACTTCTCCTAAATCGGATGATTTGAGGGCAGTGTAACTGCATACGTCAAAAGACGCTCGTTGCTCAAACTGAGGCTAACTCCTTCCAGTTAGATTCAACGACACCCTCGGTGATTCTCTGTCTTGTATCTTTAGGTTGTAGTTTGTGTGGTGCTACCCCCTTCGTGCTACTCTGGAGAGTCAGTGGGGTGAGGCACCTTTTTACAGTGGCTAGCGTGGATCCAAGTTGCTCTCTCTGCCATCTTCACAGCCGTGTGGGTGGTGAGGAGGATCTGGAACGGGCCTTGCCACCGTTTGGATTTCCAGTTATTTCGTCTGAAGTCTTTTACCACCACAAAATCACCTGGTTTTAATTTGTGGAGTGGTGTCGATGCAGGTGATGGGAGAGCTGCTGTCACCTGTTTCCTTATGTCGGAAAGAGTGGAGGAAAGGTTAATGCAGTAGGTTAGCATGTTATGTTCACAAGTGTCTGTGGACGGTGGTAGTTGTCTTGGATGATCCACACCAATGTGGGGAGGTGCTGCAAACAAAATTTCATAAGGTGACAGACCTGACCGTGTTCTCTTTCTCATTGCCGATTTCTCAATCAGTACGATTGGCAGGGCTTGTGTCCATGACAGGCCTGTTTCATCACAGCATTTGACCAGTTTTGTTTTTATGGTCCCGTTCTCTCTCTCCACAGTTCTTCCACTGGCTGGATGATAGGCACAGTGGTTTCTGAGGTCAATACCTAGGTATGAACTCAGTTCAGAAACGGCATGGTTAACAAAATGAGGACCATTGTCACTTGAAATTTTCGTTGGAATGCCCCAGCGAGGTATTATCTCACGGAGTAAAGCTTTGGTCACTGTAACTGCAGTGGCGTGTCTAGCCGGGAAAACTTCTACCCATTTTGACCACATGTCGACCATTACTAGACAATACTTTTTGCCTTCTAATGGGCTTAGTTCAATGAAGTCCATCATAAGGTGCTCAAAAGGTCGTGTAGGTGTTGGGTGAGCAACTGTGTTACTGCAGTTGGTCTGCCAATGTTGACACATGCTTGGCAGTGTTTTTGTGCATAGGCTGAAAAGCCCTTTGTGAACCAAAAGTCATTAATTAGACTTAACATTCCTCCCTTTGACACATGGTCTAACCCATGTGTCAATTTTGCATAGTGCGGAAAGAGACTTTTGTGAAGGCAGGGCTTACCATCTGGTCCCCACCAGGTGGCGTCTGTAAAGATGGAGCCACAAGATGACCAGAGGCGGCGCTCATCTGCGTAGCCATAGACTGAAGAGCTGTGAGAGAGGAGAGGAGAGATGAGAGAGACATACGTGTGTCCTTAGGGGGAGGGGTGAGCAGGGAGACAGCTTTTGCAGCTGCATCTGCTCTGGCGTTGCCCTGTGACACAGAGTTAATGCCCCCTGTGTGTGCAGAGCATTTGCAATTAGCTATAGTTGTTGGTAGGAGGACAGCTTCTAGAAGTGCCAAAATCAAAGTGTGATGCAGAATGGGTTTACCATCTGATTTTAGGAAGTTTCTATGTTTCCATAATGCCCCAAAATCATGTACTACACCGAACGCATCGGTCAGTGGAGTCAGTGTAGACAGTGGCTGATTTGTTAGAGGCCAATTTACAGGCTTCTGTGAGAGCAATCAGCTCTGCTGCCTGTGCTGAGAGGTGATGAGGAAGAGAGCCGGAAATGAGTGTATCATGTTCAGAGAAACCCACATGTGTTATGCCGGATGTGGGATCCCTGGAAGCAGAGCCATCTACAAAAAGAATTAGGTCAGAATTAGTGAGAGGTGTGTCCTTCAGATCAGGGCGGGCAGTGCACAGAATATCTAGTTCTGCCAAACAGTTATGCTCCTCGCCATTATCTGGAGTGGGCAAAAGAGAAGCAGGGTTAAGTGTAGTACAACGTTTCACAGTAACATTGGGCATGTCTAGGAGGGTGGTGTGATATCTCAACCACCTAGCACCAGAGAGGTGTGATGTTTTCTGTTCCAACAGAATGTGTGAGACTGCATGAGGAACAAGTAAGGTGACGTCAGAGTAACCTACAATATCACGAGAGGCTAACAGAGCTTTCTCTGCCGCTGCAACTGCACGCAAGCAGCGAGGAAGACCTGTCGCTACAACGTCTAACTTAGATGAAAAATAGCCTACTGGTCGATCTTTACCGCCATGTTTTTGTTTTCACTGAGGTCATACACCCACCCTTTTCATTGACTGCCTGTGTGAATGGCTTCTCTAAATGAGGTAGACCTAGAGTGGGAGATGATTGCAGAGCAAGTTTCAAGTTTTTGAAAGAATCCTCAGCCTGAGTTGTCCAAGCTATACGGTCCTCTGAGGAGAGACCTTTGCCATGAATGAGTGTCCCTAAAGGCTGTTCAAGTTGAGCATAGTTAGGAATAAATGTCCTACAATATGAACACATGCCCAAAAATGACATCATCTGTTTCTTTGTCCTAGGTTTTGGGAGACTTATAATGGCCTGGACTCGCTTAGGGGACAAGGGTTTGCCTTCCCCTGAGATGTTATGACCCAAGAAGGTGATGTTTTTCTGAGGCAAGGTGTTTGAGAAGGGTGATAGTGTCTTTTTGACACTGTTCTTTCGATGGAGAAGCAATGAGGAGATCATCTACATACTGCAACAGAGCAGTGCCAGGGCTGAGTGCCAGTGGCTCAAGACTGGACCTAAGGGCCTCATTGTAGAGTGTGGGAGACTCACAGTAGTCTTGACAGAGACAAGAGAAAGTGTACCTTGCCCTTCAAGTTGAAAGCAAACCAGAACTGGCTGTCTTCGTGCCCAGGAACACTGAAAAAAGCATTTGAGAGGTCAACTACAGAAAACCACAGTGAAGCTGAAGGTGTTTGTGCCAAAATTGTAAATGGATTTGGTACATTAGGTGCACGAGGCTGTACTGCATCATTCACTGCTTTGAGGTCCTGTACAAATCGCCATTCGGTTGGTTGTCCCTCATCTCTGATCTTTTTTACTGGGAAGATTGGTGTTCGAACAGGTGAATCCGGGCAGGGGACAATTACTCCGGCCTGCAAAAGAGAATCAAAAACAGGTGTAATACCATCAATAGCCTCCTGTTTTAGGGGATATTGTGATTTACAGGGTCGAAAGTGTGATTTGGGAGTGATTATCACAGGTTGTGCATTCTTAATGATTTCCCATTCGCCCACAAGGAGGCCGGCACTTCCTGAAGAGCTGGAGAAAGGAAGGATCAGAGAGAAGCATGTGAGATGATTGTGTGTCCTTCAGTGGATCGTGCACATCAAATAAATACACAGATCTTAAGGCAGGTGTAATAAGAAAGAATGGTTTCTTATACAGGCTTGTAGAGGGCGAATACATGACCTCAGGATCCTCTGTGTTTTCCCAATCAGAAATAGAGAGACACTCTGCTGTGAAGGGATCCAAATCGCTCCATTGATCACTGGCTGATTTGGACAAGGACACGTGAGCAGCTGATCAGTCAACGCGGAACACCTCCTGTTGTTTAGATGTCAATGAGATTGAGATCACAAAAAAAAGAAGAGCACTGGAGAATATAATTTACATCTTTGTAAAATATGTCCTCATAACAATGGTCTGGTAGACATATAGATCTGATGGGCTGTACTGAACCAGAGTGTGATCTATGGGGTGTTCTCGAATCACTTTAAGACCACTAGGGGTGGACATGAGACTAATTATCAGCCTGATCATTAAATCTCTACCTAGAAGATTTACTGGACAGGCAGGAGATAACAAAAAAGAATGTTTTGTGTTTAAATTATCCCCATCTATGTCATGTGAACATCGTATAGGCACAGTGAAGTTTTCTTTTTGAGTGAGACCAGATGCGCCCTGGGAATACACATATTTACCACTCATTTTAGGTTGAAATATAGATGATTTCATTATGACCGAATATGTCGCTCCTGAATCAACCAAAAATGTAAGAACCTGTCCACCAACCACTAGACTGGTTTCAGGTAAAACCTTAAATGGTTCAGTTGAATACTTTGTATATGTGCCAACCTGAGCTGTTGGTTTGTTAGCTTCTTCTAAAAATGCAATTGCACTAAGGATTGTCTGATGTTGTTCATGTATGAGTGTGTGTGTGTCAGAGTGTGTGGTTAGCTGAGTAAGCTGTTCTTCATTGCATGAGCGTGTGTGTGTGTGTGTGTGTGTGTGTGTGTGTGTGTGTGTGTGTGTGTGCTTTGTTTACTTCCTTTTTCCTGTGTCTCTGTAGTCAGGTATCTCCCTCCCCCTCCACATGTCTCTCCACTGGCCTCGGTTCAATCTGATGTCTGAGGTGAGGAAAAGTGGGGTCTCTGTTGTTGGAATCCGCTGTCCATTCTATGTGAACACTCAGCTCCCCAGTGGCCCCTCTGGCGGCAAATGTAACACACATCTCTCCCAAGTGGTTGGAAGCCTTTCCTGTTGTAGCCTTGTCCTCTCTCTCTTTCCCTCTGCCTCTTCTGTTGTAGCCAGACATCCCTCCATGTTGCTGCTGGTGTTTTTGTTGGCTCCAGGTCATGTATTATACAGCCTGTATCATGGCGAACTCTGATGTCTCCTTTTGTTTTTCTTTCTGCTCTGTTTCCTCCTTTTCCTTCATTACCGCTTGTTTCTCAGCATGACAGGCGTGTCTGATGACCTCGAGTAGGCGAGCTTCTTCATAGCCAACACAGCTCAATTTTACTGCAGATGAGACAGATGGGAGGAGGTTTTGCAGAAAGCATTGTTTAAGAAGACACTCCCAATAGCCTCTTTCATTTCCAAGGTCACGGGGTTCCTGGAGACCGCTGTGTTCATTGAAGATATTGTGAAGTCTGATGTAGTAATCTTGGACATTTTCACCAATCTCTTGTCTGCAGGTAGTGATTTTGTTCATGTCTATTCTTGCATGGAAAGCAACCTCAAGCGCTTCTTTTACTTCATCCACTACCCACTGCATCCACCATCTCTCTGTCTGTCCATGGTCTCTGTACCATTATTGAGCCTTCTAATCCTGCTACTTGCACCATAGGAAGGTTAAAAGAGGGTTTTTCATTAGGGGGAGAGGGTCGAGGTCTTCTTCCACTTCTGGTATCATGAATGTGATGATATGATCTTCTGTCTGCCTCTTCGGTCCCTTCATCCTTAAAGGAGGGGAGTGCACCACTGCTCCCTGCAGATGAGATGAGGTTTAGCAGGCTGCTCATCGGTGTGTCAGAGATGGCGCAGCAGGCGATGGTGGTGGCTGACGTAGAGGTTGTTGATACGGTGATGTAACGGGAACATGTGGAGGACATGCGTGGAGGTCAGGGTCCACTCTGCATAGAGAAGGATACAAAGAAGATTCCTGAGAATTGTTGTCTGTTCTCCCCATATCTTTCATGCCTTGTGTCTCCACCGTCGGTACAGTTTTGCACATTTTTTTCTTTTCTCTTTCTCTTGCTTCATTTTCCCACATTTTAAAGCTAACCTTATGACTGTCAAAGTCATCTAATTGCTTAGTTTCCACTTTCTTTGACTTCCTTAAATCTTTTTTTTTTCCTGCATAATTTTCCCCAATCGTGAGAGTTGTGCTAAACTCAGTGAACCCCCATCTGGAAACCTGTAGTATTGGCAGGTTTTTAAATGTTTACAACTCTTCTCACCATACTTGGTCTTCATAAAAAACTCAAGCGGGCTTTCGACTTCTCTGGTCGATACTTTACTTCCCTTTGTTCCCGTTGTACAAAGTAAGTTAAAACACAATCGTCACTGTGAGTCCCAAATTTCGTTTAAGGTCAAATCCAGATAAAGCCGTTATTAAACACGCTGGTTTAACCTTTTCAGTCTAAGGCAATACCTGACTACTAGTCTCCTCTGCTGTGACTAGTATGTTTCTGTCAGATATCCCTTAGGCTAAAGGAGTTCAATATTTGACTACTCGTCTCCTCTGCTGTGACTAGTATGTGTCTGTCAGATATCCCTTAGGCTAAAGGAGTTCAATATTTGACTACTCGTCTCCTCTGCTGTGACTAGTATGTGTCTGTCAGATATCCCTTAGGCTAAAGGAGTTCAATATTTGACTACTCGTCTTCTCTGCTGTGACTAGTATGTGTCTGTCAGATATCCCTTAGGCTAAAGGAGTTCAATACCTGACTACTAGTCTCCTCTGCTGTGACTAGCATGTGTCTGTCAGATATCCCTTAGGCTAAAGGAGTTCAATATCTGACTACTTGTCTTCTCTGCTGTGACTCGTATGAAATACCTCTGTCAAATATCTCTTAGGTCAAAGGACTTTAATATTTAACTACTCCTCTGCTCTGCTGTGAGAAGTGTGAAATATCTCTGTCAAATATCCACCCTTGCTTCCCCTTCTCCTTTCCTTACTTTAAATGATGATAAAACCATTTCTTCACATGATCTTTTTATCAACGCCAAGCAGGTCCATCAAGATGCATTGTCCATGGGGTGATTGGGGGGAGGGGGGTTGCATGAGGACAGCCTGGGTGGCTGTGTTGGGGGAGGTGAGGGCAGGGTGTGTAGGGAGGTGCTGGGTGGGCAGCTCCTGGCTGCAACAGCTGGGCTATCAAACCTGTTGAGCTGGTTTGCTCACAACGCACTTCAGCTCTTCCCGGTAAACAAAAACTATCTGGTGTTATATATTGTTGGTAGAGAATATAAGGGTGTTTATTGATGGATCAGGCTACAACTAAATATTATGTTGGTCCTGTTTACGGTCAGCCACTCGGCTCATACTTTTACTTGCAGATGTAAGTACACCAAAGGAGTCAATGTACATGCAAATAGAATATATTAAATATATATCATATATTACAAATATGTGGAAAGTAGGCTCTGCTGTGTTTATTTAAAGCCTTAGAGACCTACTTCCTGAGTTTTTGTCTTAAAAATATATAATTTTGGGTGCTGCAAATACGTATACTGATTTTAATATTTGTTAACTTTCTTTACTTTCATTTTATTATTATTATTATTATTATTCAGTAGGTTTTATTTTCCATTTTATGTTATGCAGTGATATTAAGTGTTTTTAGTCCCATCTTATTTTCTATTAACTTGGCCTTTATGTTCATTCTATGTCTATTTCCTCTTTTTGTAAAGCAATTTGTTCTGCATTTCTTGTAGGAAAGGTACAATACAAATTAAATGTAATATGAATATTATATTCATATTAATATTATTATACAAAGTCCAATGAATATTCATGATTTTGAAAGAGTTGGAAAATACATTTACATACATACTTTGGTTAGTATTTTTTTTAGTTCGGCTTTATGAGGTTTTTTTTCTCTTTCAGATATGAAGTTTGGCATAAGACCAGTGTGTAAGCTGAAGTCACACAGGAACTGGGCAACCCTGTGTGTGTTGTTGGTGGTTGCGCTCCTTTTGTATCATGACCCATTTCTACACATTTTACTGGTTACTTTTGTTTGCAAATTTACACTGAATATGCAAAAAACCTTTTTTTTCTCACTGTTTCTTATCTGTCACTGCAGAAAACTAAGACTGTTGCTGTACCTCTGGATATGGCGACAGATTCCATTGATGACATGTTTGATGGTTGCTGGTCTAAAGCAGCCTCTGTGATTGACCTGTTTGGCGTGTTTGAGAGGCACTTCAACAGAAACTTCGGTATTGCCTGGGCTTCAGCTGAAAGCAGTGCAAGACACCCTGTGCTCATGCACCTGAAAGAAGATCATGCTACTGTTGTGTACATGTACACAAAGGTGAAAGATATCCAACACGATTTCAACCAAGCAGTGAATACAGGGAAACAAAAGTACGGCACATACAGATTTAAGTTCCATTTTTTCTACTTCTACCTGACGGATGACATTCGAGTTCTGCGTCCCAATCAGACGTCGTGCAGAACCACCTATCACAGGACACGGAAACACTTTGACGACAATGTCATTAACACAACATGCGTTTTGATGCTTTCACGTGGGTAACTTCAAGCAAGCACTCATTTGATTTTAATGGCAATGTTTCTTGTTTTGAGATCTACTCATGCTTTGGTGCTGATATAACACATTACTGTGCCACAAACCAAATGGGACAGGTGCTGATCCCTCCCTATGAGGTCTTCAAAATCACTGATGTCCTGACAGATGACCCATGGTGCATTGTGATCTACAAGCTACAGAGCACCAAATAACCAAGGAGAGATTTAAATTGTAATTTGAATCAAGAGCAAATAAAAACATATTATGAAGGCAGTTTAACTTACTGGCAAACAAGCAGCATTGCGATGATGTTAGCATGCATCTTGTTCATCTTGTTGATAATAATTAATTTAGTGCTCTGCTGGAGCTGATTAATATTCTGCTGATATTGAGTTAGCCATTGATCAAAGAGGGGTGACTTAATGGGACACTTTAGCTTGTGATGTTTGTCATTGAGATAATGTATCAATTGTTTTTGAAAGTTATAAGGAAATAAAAATGTTTTGCTAAACTGAAACTAAAAAATATAATAAAAAAATACTAAACCATTTTCAACTCTTTTGTTAATTATTGACATAAAAATGAGATATTTCCCCTGAACAACAACATAAATGTAATGGTCTCAGTAATAGAACATACAAATCCCAACCCAACCATCTTTGCTACGTTTTAGGGTTATTCAAACCCTAAAACTATTAGAGTTATTGAGAAATGTTCTACCAGGACTGGAGAGCCAAGTATCTAAAAGATACAAAGAACTGTTGTAATAAAATAGAATATAATCTCAATATGTATTTAAATATATGTATAAAGTATATGATTGCTGTCTAATTTTGAGGATGAATTTGCAGTAGTAAAAAGTAAAAAAAAAAAAGGGATAACGAATGGAAGGAGGAGATTTGGTCAAAAAGCTCAATAACCAGAAACTACAACCGTATAACATTTACAGAGAGGGCAGCGGTTCCTCTCAGTTAAGAACGCGTACCTTATCGCTGGTGAGGCAAGCAGATAAAGTCTTGATGCATTTATGGTGAGGATGAATTTCATTTTGTGTTCCATTGCACCATCTACAGAGAGGAATCATTTTTACATTACAGGTCATTTAGCAGACATGACTTGTAAGTCCAGACTTACAGTGAACTAACTACAGGGAATGTTCTGTTTGGAAGTCATATCACTAGACCACTAGGCCATCACCACCCTCATTTGTTTGAAGAAAAAGAATCACTTTAAAACCCTAATTTGTTTTGGTTGTCTTTAGGTAATGTGTTGAGTTGGCTCTTTACTGACGAGATTGTTGTGTTGGCAAGATTGTCACGTGGCCATCCTGTTTGTATTTTCTGTCTAGTGTCTTAAGCCCATACGGGCAGTGCACTCAAACAAACAAATCAATCAATCAATTGAATTCATTCAATCATTTTTATAGTATTAAAAGTAGCATACCATTTCAACATATCTAGAGTAACTACCCCACTGTATGCAATGTGATATAATATTTTACCCTGTAGAAATAATGTATTGTACATTTCATTAATGAACAATATTTTGTGCTATTTTGTTTTTTTTGTAAAATGACCAACAGAGCAGTTTGGATAACACCATATAGATACAGTACATGGACTCTTTCTACATACACATGTATAGTACGGTTTACTGTTCATCCTGTGTCTTGAAATGTCTTTTACAAAGAATTAAAACACTTCTTGTCTTGAGGTACGGTCTTACGTACAAATGTGTGATTCCCAGATACACAGACCAATATAATCCGTTACAATCAACGAGGAAATTAGTTGACTGCGTAGTCCTCAGGAAGGTCCCGCCCCTGATTGGAATGTCCTGCAGCTGGTGAAACACAAGCAGGAGCTCATTTTAAGAGATTACACCCAAGTCACCAAAGCAGTGCTACACCATGAGAGAGCCGAACTGTGGTAAGTGAAACACATTTCTGCCCTTGATATCCCCGTCTAGATGGTTAATCTGCATTCCAAACAAATATTAAGGAGTCTACTTCAAGTCCCTTTCAATCTTTTTTGATTTTACATCATTATTTTTATGTCAGGGAAATTAACATTACTCTGCAAGGTTAGAGGAAGCCAGCAGATTCAAATAAGATAGCTGAATTATTTACACAGAAAATGTTAAAGATTTCTTTAGTTTACTGAAAGAAGTATTTTTGTGTGTAGGTTTCTATACTGTTGGAAGATGGCAATGATGGCAGTTTGGACTGCATTGCTAATAGTCTCCATAGGAATTGCAAAGGTAGTGTATAAATTGGGTGGCACCTTGCTTAATCGTGACTGCTCAGTAGGAAAGATTACCACCATGTAAGCTTTTTATTTCTATGATTTTTCAGAGCTCTGCAGGAACTAGGTTAAATGGTCAAGTTCCACTGGATTTGGCTTCAAACGCTGTTGATGACATGTACACTGGTTGCAAAGACAAGATGGCGTACAGAGTAAAGAAGGAGTACCTGATTAATGAGAAAAACAAAGACAAAAATTTCACTTTGGCCTGGACCGAAGCAGAAAAATACTTCAACAAAAAATGGAAGGGTAAGGGAAAGCGACCTTCCACCTCCCTGGGGAAAGAACAGATAATGGCTATTTATGTTTATACCCTCGACAAGCCAAACCTCTACCTTGATTTTAATGATGCAGTTCGAACACAGAAATCTAAGTACAAGACTACATTTAGATATCACACCCTTCACTTTTTCCTGACTGACGCCCTCCAAACTCTCAACGCTCGCAAACCTAAAGGGGAAAGATGTCTCACTGGCTACCGCAGAGTCAACACCTACTTTAGTCAAGATGTTCTCAACAAGGAGATTCGCTTTGGCTCCTTCACCTCCAGCTCCATGGGTTGGTACACCAGCGCTGAGCGATTTGGGGACAAGTCATGCTTTGAGATTATCACATGCTCCGGAGCAGACGTCTCTCTCTTCTCTAAACTCGGGGAGTCTGAGAGGGAAGCCCTCATTCCTCCTTATGAGGTCTTTAAAGTCACAAAGATTGAGAGGAGATCTGTCCAGAAGAGTCTTCCATGTCAGGTTGTTTATAAACTGAAAAGTGTACGAAAAAATATTTCAAATTTGAACTGTGCTCTTTTTGGAAATAAGCAGTCTCACCCATTTTAACATAATGTGACGTTAACAAAACCGCAAAATAACATATTGATTTGACTTTTTTTTTTTTCAAAATGTATTTGCAATATGATTTAAATAAAGGCATGATGTCATGACTAGTCTCTTAATATACACAAGGACTGTGCCAGTATATTTACATTTGAATGATTACAACTATAATGGTCAAATAAGTGCAGAACTTATTTAGATCTCTAACTGTGTTGATGTAGTATTCTCCATGTCATCTGCACTAAGATAACTCTAATGCATCAAAGAAAAACAAATGTAATAAAATTCCATTGTTTCACAAATTGTGCCTTTTGTGAAATGCTTTTACATTTTCTTTTGCACACACACTACTTGACTATCAGTTCAAAACTGATAGGATAAGCCTAGTGACAGACTAGACATGAGCCAACCCTAGTGATTGCTTGAGCTCATAGAAATACAAATGTGTGTGTGTGTGTGTGAAATGTAATATACATACACTGGTAGGTATACTTTATTTTCATATTCCAAACCTGATCAAAGACTGTGTGGGAGATCATAAACTTGCTTTCTGTTTTGGGAAGGGTGCGATTTATAGACCATATCAATGCATGGCATTAAGTAGTGTTAGAGGAAGGCAACAGAGCCAAACTTGTTGCTGAAAATCCAATAATTTACACACAATTATAAGAATATTGCTTACTGAAAGTAACATTGTAAAAAAAGGTGTATACTGTGTCCCAAGTTGACTCTATAACTCCTTATTTGTTATGCTTTCTTCCTGATTGTCTGACCTATGAGAACACATCATTCTACAGGTCCAAACTCATGCGGTTCAAACTTTTTTTTCATTATTGTTGCAAAAGACATAACATTAATATGAAAACTGGGTGCAATGTGTTTTGTATGAAACTCAAATAGTCAGCTGATTTCAACAAGCGTTTCTGGCTCTTACGTCCTCACACTGACTTGTCACATGGTCTGGAGGAGATGCTGTACTCTAAGCTACAGATTTGTGAAGATAAGCCATGGTTTCCTTTTATGGCCATTTTTATCTTGCAAAACTGTTTCTTCTTTATTGTATGACACTGATGTGTCTTACTGTAGATTACACCCACTGTTTAACTTCCCTAACTGCTTACTAGATAAGTGTATTGAACCCTCTGTCAGGGAAGACTGCATAGACAGACAAGGCTGTCACATTGAAAGCTGTTTCTGACTCCACAAGTTGCCAGAGATTATTTTATTTAACAGTGTCTCCAGGTTTTGGTGGAAGATGGCAATGATGGCAGTTTGGGCAGCAATGCTAATCACATATGGACTCTCTACAGGAATTGCAATGGTAGCGTATATGCTGGATGATGGCTAGCTTAAGTGTAACTGCTGTGCACCAATTTACTGTAAGTCAGACCATAAAACAACTTAATGTGTTCTCATAATGTCTCTTATTTCTTTAAAGCGCTTCGCTGAACCCAGGCTAAATAGTTGCCTTCAACTGGATACGGCTCCAGACTCTGTTGATGACATGTATGATGGCTGCAAAGTCCAAATGAAGTCTAAGGTGCAAACTGAATACTTGGAGAATGAAAAAAACGGAGACTGCAACTTCCAAAAGGCCTGGGATGAAGCAGAGAAATACCACAACCAAAAATGGAAGCGTAAAATCAGAAAGCGACCTCCCACCTACCTGGGGAAAGAACAGATAATGGCTATTTATGTTTATACCCTCGACAAGCCAAACATCTAGCTTGATTTTAATAATGCAGTTCGAACCCAGAAACATGAGTACGATACCAGTTTCAGGTATCACACCCTTCACTTTTTCCTGACTGACGCCCTCCAAACTCTCAACGCTCGCAAACCTGAAGGGGAAAGATGTCTCACTGGCTACCGCAGAGTCAACACCTACTTTAGTCGAGATGTTCTCAACAAGGAGATTCGCTTTGGCTCCTTCACCTCCAGCTCAATGGGTCAGTACACCAGCACCAATTTTGGGGAGAAGTCATGCTTTGAGATTGTCACATGCTTGGGAGCAGATATCTCGCTGTACTCTAAGATTGGCGATTTAGAAGGAGAAATTCTGATTCCTCCTTATGAGGTCTTTAAAGTCACAGAGATAAAGACCCGATCTGACGATCTGAGTCTTCCATGTGAAGTGGTCTATAAAGTCAAAAGTACACGCGAGCCTCTTTCCAATTTGAATTGTGCTCTTTTCTGAAATAAGCAAGCTCACACAGGAAATGCAATTTTGCAATGTACTATATTAAGTATTGCAAATGATCTTTAATCAAATATCATTTGAATATGGAATTCTTTGTTATACACACAGGAAACGACATTATTTCTTTAATAATTTGACAATATCAAATTAAATTTAAAAATTGAATAGCCAGAGGTGTGGAGGTTATACCGTGCAACACATGTTAAAGAAAGGACCATATAGATAAATGAATATAAATTATAAGTAATTGTAATTGTTATAATGGATCTGTCTTGTTGAGAATATTAAATCACTTTTCAGCCCAACAGAGAGAGACAGTGGATTTAATAAAATGCTGAACATATTATGAAGAGTATTAATGTGGATTGTTCCAAATAACTCACACTGTGGGTGAATGAGAAATAGTAAATGGCATTAAAGAGCTTTTCAGAGACTGATTAAGCATCTGTGAAGCGTCGGTCGCTTTTCTGTGAGGAAATGTGTGTTGAATATCAAGAGTTGGTCACTGTATAATACATTGTGTTGAGTATTTCCCATGTAATCTGCATTTAAACTGGAAGCATAATCCTTCCCACAATGTTATTGTATCAAATGTCAATGTGTCCAGAAAAAAACAATAAACACCCGCTTGTCTTTCACAAATTGCAGGTTTGTCAAATGTTTTTACAGTTTCAGTTTAATTTGTATGCTAATATACCTTAATGTCCTCTCGCTGTCTCACTGTCCTCTCACTGTCCTCTCGCTGTCTCGCTGTCCTCTCGCTGTCCTCTCGCTGTCCTCTCGCTGTCCTCTCACTGTCTTCACACTGTCTCGCTGTTGATCAAAAAGTTACAAGTTATCACTTTGAGTAATAACTTGTGCTCATGTCAATTAAGTTTTAGCAGTAGCAAGTGTTTTGTGGGTTTTGCCTCTCAGGCAACATACACTGTACTTTTGATGGATGTTTTTGGGACTCTATGCTGCCTGTGTGGAAGACCACCGATTATACTCCAGGTGGAAGAAAGTCCCGTCATCTCCTCTGCATTTTTAGGAGAAAATGTCATTTCTATACTTTAAAAGGAGTTGGAGAAAGGAAAAATGACTTGAAAGTGTAGAGTAGGGGCTGGGAACCTTTCCTATCAAGGGCCATTTCATTTTTTACAACATCCTTCGAGGGCCATACTAATTGTTGAACTCATAACCTCTGCAATTTCTTTTAAGACGCAGCCCATTCATTTCACTTTTCTTTTATGCTGTGAAAAAAAAGCAACTTTTTTATCCATGTATCTTTCTGTTTTATCAGAAATCAGCAATCCTTTATTAGTCCCACAACGGGGAAATGTATCTTGTCACAGCAAAAGAACATATGAATTAAAAAGGCAGTACACAATAATTAAATAGAATAAAAAATAATATAAGTACAAAGTGGTTGATAGAAAATAAAGTGAGTATTGCACATTTCATCACAGCAAGCGCGTCCGCACAAACTAGACACACTGGCCTTTTACGTCCACAAAGAAATAATCATTCGTCCATTTCTCCTGGAAAGTGTGACATTCCGCATCCAGCTTTTTCTCTTCTCACTCGCCATGCTGCGTTCATTGATGTTAACGACAGTCTCGTATAATATTGAAGTTTTTTGACATGACGTGATGACACGTTCCACTCGTGTTGTGTTCAAGGACCCTGACCGTGACCAGGAAAAACAGTCAATCGCCCGTCTATTGCTGTCTAGATTATTGTTGTTTTTTTTCTAGTGGATTTTTTGCGTGTGTTTATGAAATACCTCGAGGGCCGGATGAAATGGTCTTGCGGGTCTCGTGGGCCCGGAGGCCGGAGTTCACCACCCCTGGTGTAGAGCTTGAGAAACGTGACTGTTGCACAGAAAAAACGGATCTTGTTGACAGAGAGAATCACTTTACACGTAGCTACATGTGTAACTTGCACTGTATGTGTCTGAAAGCTCTGTGTTGTATCCTCACTTAAATTCTCCTTGTATGGTCATGTTAAAATGTCTTCCTTGTTGTCTGACTCTGCTACGCTGTCTCATCTTACAACATATGTGTGACTTCCCCTAAAAGTATACTGTACCCTCTCAGTCACTAAATAATAACGACAACTTCCTTTTCATAGCGCTTTCAGAACATAGCATTTTGCAGTGTAAAGGTTAACCAAGAAAAACAGATTGTTAAAGATATAAAGGAAATGCAAAAAGTGGCCCTATATAGTATGTAAATGTTGTGCCTTGAGTTTTGAATCTAAGTTGAATTTAATTAGTTTGATACTCAGATACTTCCTGTAGTACTTCTTTTCTACCTATCCAAAGGCCTACCTGTATTTGCCGTAAGCTCAGCACAGACTTGACACACTTCGGTAGGGAGACCTGCTTTTTAATCAAGACCTGTTCAGGCGCTTCTTTGAAAAAGTATTCAGTTGTTCCACATGAGGACGAGGTGCTCATCCCTCCCTTTGAGATGTTCAAGATAACTGAGATAATTAATGGTCAGAGTAATATTCAAGGTCTGGAGGATTGTGAAGTTGTGTTTGTCTTGGCTAGTGCAGGGGGTAAGAGCAATCTGAACTGCATGCTCTTCAAATGTCATGCTTAGGGATTTTTTTGATCATTGTTGGCTTCTCCAGCACTATATCATTAATTACTGAGTACAACTTCTAAGTTACTTTTTTAAGGTGATGTTGGGATTTAAATGCTAAATGAATGCTAGTCAATAAACTGCTTAATGCAGTGATATTGCTTGTACGCTATGTAATGTTTTAGGTTGCATCAGTGATGGTGTTAGATGACTGGCTGTTGTTCCAAAATGTCCTTATTTGCATGTTGCATTCTCTTACTCTGGTTGGCAAGCCACTGATAAGACATTCAGGAATTGCCTGGTTTTAGTGTGTGAACCTCACTGCCTAACAATAGTGTGCTGCTATGTGCAGTTACCAGGAGCTAAGCTAGCTGTTGATAGTGAGTAAATACCTCCAAACTGTTGGCAGTTCTTAAACTAAAGTGTCTCGTTTTCTAGTTATTTGGAGGCACCTTTGACAGACCTTTGACAGACCTTGACTAAGTAACAGAAAGTTATGTAAATATTTTGCTGTTGAGTAATTACTGTAAAACGTAATTGAAGTAACTTGGCCAACTCTGGCCACTGGTGTGCAGCTGGAAATAAAGGCAGGGTAAATAATACTACAATTATATTTACATTTAAACTTTCCATGGTTGCTGAATCTAGCGCTGCTTAGTTTAATCTCCATTTACCACAAGCGCTGAGGAACACTAACACCTCTTTAGTCAAATCTTTCACACATAACTACATGTTTTGCATGCAAGCAAATAACTCATGGACATTATTTGGTTTTTGATAATGAGATGAAAACAGATGCTTTGTGAATGATTATTAAATCACTCTTAACTCAGGGTAAGACAAGGTACGTGCTTTTGAAGTTTCTAGATTTGATTTACCTTTTCAAGGTAAATTGTGAAAGAATTAAAAAAAATTAAATAAATATTTTGTTCTTTGATTACATTTAGTTACCACTCTGCTATGCTGTCTCATCTTACAACATATGTGTGACTTCCCCTAAAAGTATTTTAGGGGAAGTACTTTAGTATTTTAGTAACCTAATTTTCACAGCCAGGATTCAATTCCAGAGCTCTGTCTGCATAGAGCGCTACCTTGCAGTCGTACACCCTGTGCTGTACCTCAGGTATAGAACCTTGCGGTACAGGATGAGTCTTTGTTGTTTTATCTTGCTGTACACCATCCTCATTGGTATACTCCAAATGTTGTTTTGCACCGAAGATCTGGCATCACTGAACATTAACACAAGCACTTTCCTTGGTGCGTTTATCATCAACACTTTCTGCTGCTTATCAGTTCTCAGGGCTTTGAAACGGCTCTCACCAGGGAAAGGGTTTTTAATATAGTCCTGATCTTCCAGGTGATTACGTTTGTTGGACTTGTGCCCCTGGTCATTATGTCCTTCCTGGTTAAGATAATGGAGTTGCACACACTTTGTATCTTGCAGCCCTTGGCTCATGCTGTAATGGTTTGGCTTGGGGCTATCTTTCCTCTTCTCTACCTCCGCAGGGCTGAGAAACATCTAGTAAAAAAATTATGGTTGTGTAAATTGTTTTCAAGAATAACTACACTTGAAGTAGCTGTTTCTGTCATTCCCAATATATTAGGTTGCTGTTCCTCCTTTTCTATGTTTTACTATACAGAATAATGTAACACATGGAGTTATTTACCAGCCCTGCTTTACCCTTTACTAAGAAGCCCTCCCTTAGAAGCTTTGAGCACTGCAGTGCTTTTTTAACACAGCCTTCATAATGACAACATGGCCAAACAGCCCAAAGTTAAGATAGCATGACATAAACTACCTGTGCTCATACTATACTATAATGTAATGTAAAATAGATAGTAGCTACACAATTGACTTCTTTTCCCCTCTGTAACCATTTGGTATGAGATGAGCTGATGTATGTGCATTGTACATAGTTTTTAAATAAAGTTATTTCTGTTTCTGCAGTGTTTTTTTCTTCTCCACATAGCTTGCATTCTGCTAATATTATAGCGCATGACAGTTTGTACTTGAATGCCATATGTCTGCACTGGCTTCACATTTGTGATTAAATCATCACGCCAAAGAACTCGATAATATTAATATATGAAAGATAGTAAGAGACCAGAAACATAAAAGCACATGTAAAATGTTATACAATATAACAGCTCTGATATAAATACCACCGAACATAAAATCTTTAATGTTAGCGCTAGCGTAGATGAGTTGTTTTTGAGATGAATCAGATCTATGTTTTGAAGCTTTACAAAAATGTCTCTCTTACTGTAATTAAGAGATGCAGATGTGATCATTAATAAGAAGGAACTTACATACCAACAAAGAGGGGAACAGTGCCATCCAGTGGAAAATATAAAAATATATATTGAAATAAAATGCAAACTGTTTCCCAGACAGTGAGTAAGCCTCCATTCAGAGAAAGCTGACTGCATAATACCACATCTGCAACTTAATATTTGTGAAATAAATAAGATTAGATGCTCAGTTGTGTTGTGTTGTACTGTAAGCATTGTTAGGATTGTGGTGACTTTGTGTATGACTCAAATAAAAATAATTGGAAATCAGTGTTTGGATTCATTCGGCCCCTCCACACTGCAAACATAGTTCTCTGAACCTTTGTTCTTTAGTTGGGGAATACAGGAACATCAATGTGTCTCTGTGTTTTACTTTATCCTGTAACAACTCATAAATGATATTGAAAAAGACTGTCATTATTATCTCAGTGTAATTAGATGAGTTTGTCAGTTTCAAGTTCAAATGCTTTAATTATCACTTGCAGAACTCATAAACATGAGTTCAGTTGACTAAATGTTTAGTGGAGGATTTTCTTAACGGATCAAATTCAGTTATTTAGAAACATTTTTGGCTTATATGCATATACTTCTCAACATGCATGGCATCAGGTGAAACTACTCTGGAAATCCTTTTTTTTATTTTTTTTAAACTAGGAAGAACTAATGATGAGAGGTACGCATTTCAGACACCCTCAATGTGAAAGGCATTAATTCGCCTAACTCATTTTAAAGTTGTTGATTTGAAATTTTGAGTATTTTTTTTTTTTTACACTGATTTAGAAATGTGGATAGCCAGGGCAGTTTTAGTCAAATCTATTGTATGTAACTGTTTGCAATTGGAACCTGTGTTACCTTGAAAACAACGAAAATGACAAGACAAAAATGTACAAACAAACTGCAATGGCAGGTATTTTATTCGATAACTATTTATACAAGTAAACTATTACACACAGTCTCACATGACTTATCTGTCTATTTAACCACTACAAGAGATATAAAGGAGATCATTTACCTAATATTACCAATTCTAATACTAATAATATAGTACCACTATTCAAATGAAGATTATACAAAAGTCTGACTCTTTGAACGGCTTATGGTTATCTTCTTTTTAATAGTAAAATAAACTCATTTCTTTTGTTACAGCCAAATCAATGACTTGTTTTTAAATCATTCAATGGGAGACATCTTCAGTACAACAGTATACTAATAAAGACCTTTGATCTTAGACTCACTCCATATATAAGTATCGTTTCCACTGCTCAGTAATGAACACCCATACACAGACAGAAATGCCCAAGAAAGCTCACCCCGTGCATATCCTCACACGGCTATACTGCACGAACAGTTGTCTTACCACGTGAAAACTAGCTGCTTAGACTGGAGAGAATATCAACACACCTAAAGAAGTATATCCCCACAAATGCCACAATGATCATTAAGACAGTGAGAAAAGTGCTTCTCCTGATGTGGTTTTCTCTCTCCTTCCCCCCCTCCCCTGGCCAAGGTCTTTTAGAAAAGTAGCAGAATGACATCACTGATAATTGAATTCGCATTCACTCGCAACAACAAGATCCTTCGCCATGGGAAAGAGTGCGTGATATACAAAACATCTATTGATAACTGCCCAAGCCACCCCAGAAAAGGTTGCCTTTTAACTCAGTGGATTATACCTGAGGAACAGCACAGGGTGAACCACAGACAGAAAACTGCTCTATACATATACAGCACTGCAGCATCGGGCGGCCACACAGAGCATTCTGAGGAACCTTTCAACAGAAAGCAATCAGAAGAGAATCTCAAACACTGCCAGGTTGAGCGGTAAGAACCCACGTGCCGCCCATTCTGGTTTCTTGCAGCCTCACAATGTAGCTATTGTTTGGCAGACTCATGAGAAACAGAACAAAAAGAGATCAGCCTCACAGCTTTATCAAATGTTCAGGCAAAACCTAACAGAGAATACAATTGAATATAATATAATTGCATTCATAATATTAATAATATAGGATATTCAATACATTCACAGAAGTCTTCGTGATTGTAATGCATCACCTGCTCAACCTCAGTTCTCTGACTAAATGTGAAAATGAGAATCATACATGCAACCAATCATCAACAGATTACTAAAACATTACAGAAGAATAACTTGAGAGGAATCTTTTTTTAATGTTGCTAAGAGGCTATTATCAGTAACGGGATTTACTCACACACCTGTTTCAGCTTTTTCCAACTTTTTATTGAACACCAGATTCATGTGTCTACAATTCACACGGGAGCTAACAACATTAAATATATAGGCTATGAATTATGTGTGTTTTTGTGGGTACAATAAGTATACATGAGCCCAAAGGGGTGTCCTCCCATGTTCCTCAAGTCAACAAATACCAGACAATCAGACTTTTATTAATTTACCAAACATAAACATAAATGAAGCACAAAAATATGAATAAATGTACAAGATTTATTGTACTGTTTATCTGCCACAACCAATTAAAATTTACATAATTGAAAAAAGATGCCACCACAAGATTTACACCTCAAGTACAATCAAGGTAGAATACAAGCAAACTTCTTTTTACAATCATGAGTCATGAGCATTAACTGGCATTACAGCAGTTTTAATAAGAGCACTATGGTATATTCTTGCAAATTTGTGCTTTGTAAATGTAAATATAAACCAAAATTGTTAGGCACCAGAAAACACTGCAACACAGTATATTACACTACATAGTACATATACATACATATGCATATTGACAGTGATATTCATAGCTCCCTGAAGCATCGAAGTTTTCCAGCCCGGTGCAGGTAGAGGACAGGCTGTAAAAACCCAGTTGCTAAAGCTAAGCATGTGCTAATGGTTATGGCTTTGGGAAACTCATTGCGTAAGCAACATTGCAGTGGAATAGTAACCATATACAAAAAAAAGTTAATGGCCGAGCAAATCATGACAAGGAAAATGATTTTAAAGGCCCTTCTTTTAACTCTATTGCTGTTCCTCTTCTCTGTGTTTTTTTCTCCTGGTCCAGGGCGTTTCAGAGCCCTGAGAACTGAACAGCAGCAGAAAAGCATTACTGAGAAGAAGAGAAAATACTGGATGAAATACCCATAAAGATACAGATTGTTCTTATATGTGTACATAGAGTAGAAGCAGGACCCCAAGGTAATCAGCCAGACAACACAGCAACAGGCCACCTTGTACCTCAGGGGTTTAAACCTAAGAAATAACACGGGATGGACGACCCCTGTGTAGTACTCGACACAGATGCAACATAAGAAGAAGGAACGGGCTGTAGATTGAAGGCCACGTGAAAACATGTAGATTTCAAAAGAAAACCATAATCTTATCTCGAAATAAACATAAATCCATATAGAGGATAAAGCGAATAAGAATTCAGACATAGCCAGGTTGAGAGAAAAGCAGTATGAGGCCAAAGTCTCTCTGGTCCCTGCCATTATCAGCCACACGACATAAACATTCAAAGGTAGACCCACGAAGTTGTTGAATGTGGTTGCACTGATGACCACTTGCACAATATGAAAAAAGTCAGTCGTGTTGTTCATTGTATGTCTGTAAAGAAGAACAAAAGACATCTTCATAAGTTTTAACCTGAAATTAAATGTTTCTTTGAAAAAAGTGTGCAATAACTCTTCATAACAATAAACCTTTACAACAATTTGAGAGGCACAAAAACAACGTACTGTACATAATTCAAAACATTCACCCCTTTAATAAAAAGCTACACAATCCTTGATTCAAACCTGGTAGAGTTGAGCAGTTTTCTGGTCAAGCAGGGAAGTGAAGATTTGAACTGACGCTCAGCCTTGGACCTTCTTATTACTTGGTTTGCTGTTGACATAATAAAATCCATCAGGAAGCAGGCTGAAAAATGGAAATTTTATTCAATAACCAAATTACTTCTCAAAATAGGGCTCAACATGTTTCCAGGCTGTGAGCTGCCTTTTAAATAGTGATTAAATAAAGTCATAGTATAGCATCCCATAAAAAGTTAATTGAATATATCACAAAAAAGTTATAAAAAAAGTAATAATACAGTTTGGCATAAAAAACGGTCATAATATAGTGTGCCATTAAAAAGTGATAGTATAGTATGTTCTTTAAAAAATCATAATATAGTGTGTCATTAAAAAAAGTCCTACAACAATTCATTGTATATGTCATTAAAAAGTGTTATAAAAAGTCATAGTATAGTTGGCAAAAAAAAGTAATAAGAAATCATAGTTTAGTATGTCATTAAAAAGTCATAAACAAGATGTCAACACTGCAGTATTTCTTAAGAGAAATGAGCTTTGCATTGGTTTTATGAAGAAGGAAATGCATGCAACACATAGAGCTTAAGGTAACACACAATGAGTTTTGGTGAGTGGCGTGAACACTGAATGTGCACGTACACTTTTGATTATTTTTACAAGAAAACTCCACAGAGCAACTTTAAGTTTTGGTTTACAAACACAACAATACTGCTTTAAAATTTTACATTGAGTATGTTTCTACAAAGTTTTACACTTCAGCATATACAGTAGAGGGCAGAAAAGAATTAAACAGGATCCTCAATAGCTAAAATGTGTTAATCTCATTACAATCTCATTATGTGTAGTCCATTTACCAAGTGCATTGCTGCCATAGAAATACATGTAAGTTACAGGGTTGACTTTTCACAACGGTTATAGTTGTCGTGATAAACACTGATATTATTGCTGTCAGTGTGTTCATTATAGCAGTTGTCAACATTTCTGTAAAAATTTTCAGGTTGACTGCCTCCGACACCTATACATTTGCATATAAGGCTCGGGTCGTGCTTAGTGTCTGTTCTGAACATGTAAAGCAGAGTTGTACCTTTGGATCATTTCTCTTGCAAATCATGTGAGCTAGGATCAGATGGACAAATATTCTGACTGTAAAAGTTCCAAATAAATAAAACATATAACAATAGCATAGAAGACACCATATAAAGTTAAAAATACATGTAAAATGTGATATGAAATATAATATCTCATTGATTGGGAGGGATACGGCCCTGAGGAGCGGATCTGGATTCCACGCCGTCTAGTCTTAGACCCCTCTCTCATCCGGGATTTCCATCGGTCCCACCCCGACAAGCCTGGTGGTTTGCCTGGAGGCTCACATTGAGGGGGTACTGTCACGGCCACGCCTCCTGTCATTCCTTGTGTTTTCCCTGGGTCGCCTGCTTGTTTCTCTCTCTGTGTATGTGTCTGTGTTGTGGGCGTGTCGCCCCCTTCACTCTCCCTTGATTGCAGTTCAGTCAACTCACCTGCTCCAAGCCTCACTCCTGCCATCCATTAAATCATCAAGCCCGCCCACCCGCCCGCTCGCCCGCACACCCGCCCGCCCGCCCGCTCGCCCGCCCGCTGCCTGCTACCGACTTCACCCTCTGCCTCCACGAGCCGCTAGCTTTTGATGCCCAGCCATCCCGCTACAGCAGTGAGGTAGCTAAAGTAGCTTACATTGTTAATCTGTTGGAGGGAGCCCCACTTAACTTGTACAATGCCCTCTATGTGCAAGTCTCCACCACAGCCCAGTCATTTGTAGCTTTTTCAGCTGAATTAAGCCTTGTTTTTGAGCACCCTGTACGGGGGCAGCTCGCAGGTCAACACTTGCGACAGGGCTGGAATGATTCTGCCCTTATCACTGCATTTCAGATTGGTCTTAACAGGGATATTGGTCAGGAGGTGGCTCTCAGGGAGGAGGTTAGGTCCTTAGATGAAGCTATCAGAGTAGCTATTAGGATATCTGACCAGGTTACTCAGTGGCGCCTTGAGCCAGAGCCCCCTAGAGCAGCTGGCCCTCCCTTGGGGTTTTTTGGGGGTGCAAGTTCTAACCCTCAGCCCGAACCAGAGTTCATGCAGTTGGGTCGTGCTCGACTGTCTCCAGCTGAGAGGCTCCGAAGGATGAGAGCAGGGGAGTGCCTGTACTGTGGCCGGACCGGCCATTTCCTGGCTTCCTGCCCCTTTCAGCCAAAAGACTAAGCTCACCGGTAAAAGTGGGGAAACTGGTGAGTCAAACTTCTTCTCCACCCTTCGAACGCCTGCAGTTTCACGCCACCCTGTGTTGGAATCAAGAGTCGTTACCCCTGTTGGCTTTAGTGGATTCTGGTGCGGATGAGAATTTCTTGGACAGTAACCTTGCTGCACAAGCTGGCATTCCTGTCAAATCCCTTGCTTCCCCATTCAATGCTAATGCCCTGAATTGGAGACTTCTGGCCAAAGTCACACTCCGGACCAGTCCTGTGCACCTCATTCTATCTGGTAACCATCATGAGCTGATCGAATTCCACCTCATCTCCTCTCCTCATGCTCCTATTATTCTGGGACAACCCTGGTTAAAGCATCACAACCCCCATTTTGAAAAGGGACTCCACTTTTGACTGTCCAGTCAAAAGTGGAGTCCCTTTTGGAGTCCCTTTTGTCATTCATCATGCTTGCAGGCTGCCATTCCACCTACAGGGGTCAATCACGCCACTAGTCTCTGAGCCTCCAAACCTTTCCAGCATTTCCCTCGAATATCATGATCTCGGTGAAGTTTTTAGTAAGCAACGTGCTCTCGCTTTGCCTCTCCATCGCCCCTATGATTGTGCCATTGACTTACTCCCTGGTGCTCCCCTACCTTCCAGTCAGCTATACAACCTGTCACGTCCTGAGAAGGGAGACCATGGAGAAGTACATCAAATAATCCCTTGCCACGGTGAGCCTCTCCTCTGGTTTCCACCCCCAGACTAACGGCCAGACCGAGCGCGCCAATCAGGATCTGGAAGCCGCTCTTCACTGTGTCACCGCCAGGAATCCCTCCTCCTGGAGCTCCCAACTCTCCTGGATTGAGTATGCTCACAACTCTCTGTCCAGCGCTGCAACCGGTATGTCCCCTTTTTAAGTTTCCTTGGCCTTTCAACCCCCCTTGTTTCCCGCTCAGGAGGATGACATTGCAGTACCGTCAGTCCAGGCTCATCTCTGCCGGTGCCGCAGGGTTTGGAGGGACACTTGCACTGTTGACCGGAACCGGCCGATCGCCACCGGATCCCAGCCCCCACCTATGTACCAGGCCAGAAAGTTTGGTTGTCGTCTAAGGACATTCCCCTAAAGACTAATTCTAGGAAACTCTCACCCCGCTTCATTGGTCCATTTGAGATTGTCACTGTTATCAACCCATCTGTTGTGAGACTAAAGTTGCCGAAGTCCATGAGGATCCATCCCACCTTCCATGTCTCTCACTTGAAACCGGTGTCTGTCAGTACTTTGTGCCCTCCAGCCACTTCCCCTCCGACCACCCGGGTCATTGATGGCCACCCGGCTTACACCGTCCGGCTGTTGCTGGACGTGCGCCGCAGGGGGTACCAATACCTCATTGATTGGGAGGGATACGGCCCTGAGGAGCGGATCTGGATTCCACGCCGTCTAGTCTTAGACCCCTCTCTCATCCGGGATTTCCATCGGTCCCACCCCGACAAGCCTGGTGGTTTGCCTGGAGGCTCACATTGAGGGGGGGGGGGGTACTGTCACGGCCACGCCTCCTGTCATTCCTTGTGTTTTACCTGGGTTGCCTGCTTGTTTCTCTCTCTGTGTATCTGTCTGCCTGCTACCTGCTACCCACTTCACCCTCTGCCTCCACAAGCCGGATGTTCTCCGTCCTCCATCCCCTTTCCCTGGAAACCCCTTCAATAAACCTCCTACCTATTGCTCCAAGTTTGTGTCCTGCGTTTGGGTCCTTCCCTTGTTGCACAGGTGACACCCACACACTCAGGTGAGGTCATTTAAGGTGCAATGTGTAGTTCCGAGCCTCCTGCTCCAAAGAAAGAGGGGCAGTATTTAAACTTAAAACATTAAAACAAAGACGTCTATGTGTAGTGTTGCAGAGATATCTACTGAAATTAGTACGAATATGACGACTCGTGTTTTTGTTTCGTCCTCTGCGCCGACATAGTACTGCTTCCCGGGAGGGGAGCTTGCTGCGTCTCCGGCGGCTTGGATTCGGCCTGCGTATATTCTAACACTGGGAGTCACAGCGGGCTGATGGAGCACTGGCTGGGTCTAAGCAGCAACAGAGAGTTTGACGATTCGGCCGAGAGTCGGATGAATTGTTTTTTTATGCTGACTGCTAATGGAAGATCTGTTTGTCTCCCAGCCACCATACTCCTGTCGAAGCAACCTCCGGCCGACGGTGAAGAAGAGGCGAGGGTGCGAATCATTTTCTAGTCGGATTTAATCAAAGCTTATTATCAGAACGTGCAGGGACCATGAATATAATGTTGACAAGCCATTACACCTTTAATTTTGAGTTTAAGGACCCCTGTCCATTTATTAGTTGGTATGACAATGTGTTTGTAGTACAGTAAAGATGGTCTTATAAATATGAAAATGTTAATTTTCACAGCGGGCTGTGTGAATTTTGGAATTTTGCAAGTAATGAAAACACGTTGTCCAACTTGTTTTGTAGTTTATATGGTTGGTGCAGCTTGTTGAAGGCTGTGAAGAATGTTAAGGGTTATAGTTTATATAGTTTTATAGTTTACAGTTTATTGAGAGGGTTTGTTCAATATTCTTATAGATGGATAGATTCAACTTTATTGTCATTGCACAAGTACTGGGACAACAAAATGCAGTTACCATCTAACCAGAAGTGCAAAGAAGCAATAAAGTGCAGTGTAATGTACACCTCTAACACAGGTATATAAATATGACTGATATGAACAGAGAAAACTATAAATAGCATCAGTAAATGTGAACACACTATAATAAATAATATGAATAAATATGTGCAAAGAGTCAAGTCACTGGGTATCCAGGTGTATGTGTATGTGTATGTGTATGTGTGGAGGGGGCAGTTATCACTGTGGTGCATGTTAAGTGTATGATTATGTAAAGCATATGCACCCATCCTGGTTTTACTGTGCACACACAGCACATGTAGAGTTTTGTCTTCCATCTGCAAATAGTTAAATATAGCCACAGCATAAAGCACACATCACAGTTTAATATAACCTTTTGTTATTAGCAATAGACAATTGCATTGTTACTTGCGGTGTCTGTATTAAATCAATATATATTTTTTATTTCTCCAAACCGCAACTTTCATGAATTAAACACATTGGCATATGTATCTACAATAATTGCCTTGAAATTACGTTCATTGAGACATTATAATCATATATTGCAGGAACATGCAGAGTGTGGTCACAACAACATGACAATCTGTGCAAGAGTTTAAAATTCATTTTTGCAGACAATGACTGCATTGTACTGTTCAGTCAATATTTAACAGTACCTGTCAGTTTTTTATTTATTTTATTTCAGTAAGGCGTAGGATTCAGCTTCTGCTTCAGCTGGCAGAGGGTAACAGAGGAGCCCACACCAAAACCAGCATACAGAGGCTCACTGAACTTAGCTTTGAATCTGTGGATGAGCTCCATCGTTTCTGATATTGAGTAATAGGCCACACTGTTGCCTGCATAATCTAGGTACACACCAATTCGTGTGGCCCTGGGAGCTTCAGGAAGGTCTTTGTCTACTTTGTTGTGCCAGGCAGAGTAGCCTGAGTCCGAGCAGAGTAAACTCCAAGACTTGTCGTTGTATCCCAGCAGGCTGTGCGAATTCTTCCCTTTGCGACTGATGTTCTTGTAGGCAACCCCGATGGAAAACTCCCCGCTCCACTCTGCCTCCCAGTAAAACCTGAAACCAGTGAGAGGCTCCTTGCACAGCACCTGGGAGAAGCCATCAAAGCGTTCTGGATGATCCGTGTGAAACTGGACTGTTTTCTTCCGCGTGACCCTCTGGTTCCCATCGGACAGGACCAGCTCTTTATAGACTGTGTTCGGATCGAAGGACATCTTGCAGGAGTCTTAGCAAATACACATACACAGCCATACACAATACACACATTTCTTGATTATTTATCTTTTTCTCACTGATCAAGAAAATACGACTTAAGACTCTACTTGGAAGTTCAAGACTTGTGACTTAACTTGACTTGAGACACTTATTTGACTGACTATCAATATTTATAAATTAAATTTATTGTCAGGTTGTATAAATTAGCCGATGATGTCATTCACATATACCTTGTCTTTTCTCCTTATTTTTTAATTTCTCCTACTGTGTTTATGTTTGCACTATAATTATACATATAATTAAACACCAAAGAAAGAAAGAAAGAAATTCCTTGTATATGAAAACCTGCTTGGCAATAAACCAAATTCTGATTCTGATTCTTATAAAGACCGGATACTGCAGGTAAGACTGCAGTATTTTTGGGTGAAACAAATGACTTAACATGGGACTTGACTTGCACAGGAAAACAAAAAATACTTGGGACTTACTTGAGACTTGGACCAAAATAGTTGAGTCACATGTCTGGATAATACTTTATTAATAAACAAATGCATATTGCTGTCATCAAGGAACTAGACTATAAACACTACTCACATCTTAAGAAGTCCGTCCTGGTTTTTGGCTCCTGAAAATCAACTCTGGAAGGAACTGTTGGATATGAAAACATGGACACACATACTTTTGTCCCACTTTTTATCTTATTGTCTAATTTTTTAATAATTAAATAATTCTAAGGACAATTACATTATTATATAAATCAAATGGGAGAACTTTGAAACCTTCTATCTACTTCTTTGTTGTTCTCTACCCAAATACAAAATCAATATACTCTATATTCATGTGTGCTTAAAGGTAAAGTTTTACATATTTCAGTAAACGGACACGCACCTTTGAGTCGTTTGTCTCCATTTCTTGGCAACAGTATGTACACCGGGGTTTCACTAACTGTGAAGATGATACAGCATTACGTCAGCCTGTTACCAGCCCACTTTAAAGTTTTCACAGTATAAAAATATGTTGTCAATATCATCTAGTAAACACAAACCTGTCTTGGAGATTTTGCTCAATTCCTTCTTACAGATGTCGTCCACATGTTCCTTCATCTCGGTGGCCGTCTTGCTCATCTCTCCAAAGGAGAACTGAGGGTTGATGAGCACTTTGGGCACCATGGCCTCAGGTGGAACGCACAGGGTCGGAAAGTTCTATTCAGCAAGAGATAGGGGTTGCAGTAAACAAGTCAGAGACACAAACTAAAAAGTGGCCTTGCCTAACCAAAATAACAATACCTGCAGTTATTGTCCTGTTTTATTCACCATTCATGTTTTATAGATATACAGTAGATATACTTTGTAGTGTATATCTACTGTCATATAGCTATTTTATACTTTTATACTGATACTAATACTGCTGAGAACTTCTTTATATGAAAAAAGCATTGGTCCTGTATTTGAGGAGCCTTATAATTAGCAGTATTTATATGTTGGATACAATACATAAATAATTAGCCTTATAAATACATAAAGCCTAAATAAGGAAAGACAGCAACCAGAGTACATGCAGCTCATAGATTCCAGTTTATAATGTGTAAAAAAAAAAAAAAAAAAAATATTTCTTGCAGCCCTGTAGGGTCTTTGAGCACCTGCAAAAAGTGAATGTTGTCCTCTGTTTCGAGGATCTGCCGCAGCTCTGCATCTCTGCGCTGTAGCTCCAATATCTCTTGCTCCAGGCGGTCCAAGTAACCCTCAGCCTGCGACATCGCCGACTGCATGTTGGCCGTTATCATCTGATGGATTTCAGCTTTCCAGCGCTCCACCGCCTGCAGCATTTCGTGGAAGGTCTTATCACTTTCTGCCTGTGCTCGCTGGGCATTACTCTAAAAGAGAAAACCAGTTTGTCAAGAAGTTTTAGGACTGGGTGCGGTGTGATATTTGATAACATTTTAATTGTATACGTATTATCTTTATCCTGGACATTATTGTATAACATATTATACCTCCTCCCAAAAACACATTGTCATATTGCATCTTAAAATGTTTATACACAATTATGTTTAATTAGAAAATGTCTGATCTTACTTTGAGAACATCAACATTATGTTTGAGCTCCTGCAGCTCCTTCATCCTCTCCTGAATGATGTACTGGACCTCAGACTGGGTGACCACCAGGACTTTCTGTTGGAAGAACGTAAAAATTAAAAGACAGGTTTTTTGCCAACCACAGTTTGTCATGCAATTTATCCAGTGCATACAAGGCCAATATGTCAGGCAGAGTCACACATGTTGACTCACAACCAATTCAGACTCACTTGTTTTTCTACGCGCTCTTCTTCAGCTGAGGTAATGTTGTGGCTGCGGTGCTCTCTGACAGTACACAGCACACAGATACACATCTGGTCTGACCGACAGAACAGCTCAAGGCCTTTCTCATGCTGGGGGCAGATCTTTCTGTCCAGGTGGCCCGTCTCATCCACCAGCTTGTGTCTCTTGAAGGTGGATGACTCATAATGTGGCTTGACGTGCGTTTCGCAATAGTAGGCCAGGCACATGAGGCATGACTTAACGGCCTTTTTGCGATGGCCAACGCAGAAATCGCAGAAGGATTCCCGGTGCATATCGGGGAAAGGAGTGAGCTCCGGGAGCTGTCGTCGCGGCTCGTGGTTGACATCGGGCAGATTACGTCTCAGCACGGGCCGTGGTGTGAAGGTGGCGCGGCACTGTGGGCAGCTGTACACACCCATGTGGTCAAACTGGTCCCAGTAGATCTTGATACACTCCAGGCAGTAGGTGTCACCACAGGGGATGGTGACCGGGTCTCTCAGTGCATCCACACACAGTGGACAGTAATCCTCTGGTGGTAAAGGGAAACTAGACTCAGCCATGATGATGTTGGATGAAACAAATATTGGACAAACTCAGGATCAGAAAAGTCAATTTGTGTGATGGATAAAACCCCGATAAATAATAAAACTAAGTCTGCCAAGTGATGGTAAAGCAAGTTCTGTTAGTCAGTATGAAGTCCAGAGAAAGTCCAACCACAGGCTCCTGTGATCCTACAACTCCTTTTCAAACCGAGAGAATGCTGTTCTGGTGATATTTATCAAGGGAAGGCTTTGTTTCTACTGTAAACACACAGAGATGTCACACAAGGTGATGTCCTCCCACAGAACCCTTTTCCCAGCATCTGAGTGAAAGTACTGAGGTCTACTTCTACTACGGTGGAATCTGCTCAACAAGCAGGAATTTCAGTATACTGTGTATACTCACACAGTAAGGTCAAATTGTCATCAACATGTTTTATATTTACAAAACAAGGATCATCATACCATCTAATGTCAGCAGAGTGTTTGCCAATTGCCTAAAACCAAAGACTCAGAAACCAGTCAGTGATTTGTTCAGGGATTAGTTTTACTGTCTACTGTTGGTTTGTCTGTAATCTTACCTAAAACCAACATTATTATGGGTGAGGAATTGGCACATGGCTGTATTGTCATTTTTTAATATGGGAACATTTAGTTCCTCCGTTTAGCTGACCATTTGACTGTGCAGTTTCATGATGGTGCATGATGTCAAAACATGCTCTGTTTATCCTGTAAATAAACCACACAGCATCAGTGTCAGTAGACCTATGTGGGAACCCACAGGAGCACATTGAAAACCTGAAAAACAATGCAAGGTAAAACACTGCAGTACCAGAGGACAATAATGAAACATTCATATATAAATCAATGACTACAATGCTTACTTAGAATAAATAGTATACTGTGTGTATTACTGGAAAGGGTTGAATAAGAGTGAAAATAGATGTGTATACTGTATATGGAAATAATGCCTGAATGACCTTTAGTATAACAGTCGACTATAGTAAGTCTATGTAGTGAATAGCAACAGCTGAGTATTACAGTGGTGGCATACACATGATTATCCACAAAAAAGATCCTGCTGTCATCAGTGTGTAAAGACGCTTACTCTGTTTTCCTGATAAGGAGCCCTCTTGTCTGGACAAGAGGGCTCTTGTAACAATGACAGTAAGAGAGAAAAAAAGAGAGAGGGTGGGAGAGCAATGGACAGCGGGCCTGACAGATATGAGTTATGAGTTTAGAGTATAGAGAGAAGAATGGAGAGAGTACTAATCTTTAATGATGTAGCACCTGCGTTAAAACTTGGACTACAGAAGAGGTTTTAGAAGATATGAGTCACTAGTGAATAGAATAGTTAATTGAAATAAACACAACACGATAAATCTTTCTACAGAGGAGAGTCGAGAGACGAGGAGCTAATGAGAGTGAATAGACACAAGAGAGGCTGAGTGCCCATGATGTCATTGACTGTGCTGGTCGGTACTCTCTCCCTCCTCCCTCCCCCTTCCCTTTCTCCTCCTGCCTCTCTGTGTCTCTCCATCTCTGTCGTCATTGTGAGAAAGCCTGGGAGTGGCAGGAAGGAGGAGAGGCAGAGGAGAAAGAAGAAAAAGAAAAAGGCGGAGGAAGACAAAGAGGTCGAGCAGCTGTACGCAAATCAGGATTTTTCTGAATATTCTCACAGCATCCATCCATTTACGGCAGCAGGTACACTTTACTCTCTCCTTTTCAGCATCACCGTTTCATTCACCTAATATAACAAGAGGAAATAGAAACAGCAGCAGAAAACAAGTCTTAGGGTTTAACACTTGCACTAAATGTCTTATTTCATGCCTCAGTAATGACAAATAATTTGTAATTTGTATGTGGATTATTTTAGATGCAACAGTAGATTTTCTTAATATTCAATGTCACCACCAAATGTACATAGAACCAGGCAAAAATGCAACACTGGATCTCTTGTGACATTTACATACATGTTCTATATGCTTTATGTTTTTATGGTTTAACGCCTGAAACAGTTCTCAGCCGTTGAATTTTCCTCCACCAAATAAAGTGTTCCCCAAAGGAGTGTAACATTTAATGCAAGCTGCTACTTTAAGCATCCATGTAAATCAGGGGTGGGGAACCTTTTTCCTATCAAGGGCCATTCTAATTATTGAACTCATAACCTCTGCAAAAATGTTTTAAGACACAGCCCATTAATTTCACATTTCACTTTCTTTTATGCTGTGCAAAAAAGCAACTTTTTTATCCATGTATCTTTCCGTTTTATCAGAAAACAATCCTTTATTAGTCCCACAACGGGGAAATGTATCTTGTCACAGCAAAAGAACATATGAAGTAAAAAGGCAGTAAACAATAATGAAATAGAATAAAAAATAATATAAGTACCAAGTGGTTGATAATAAAAAAGTGAAAGTGAGTATTGCACACTCGTCCTTTCAGCTCGTGCAGTTCGGCATGTTTCGTGCAGTAATGACGCTCGAGATTATTTCTCCTGGAAAGTGCGACATTCCGCATCCAGCTTTCTCTGTTTTACACACGCCATGCTGCGTTCACTGTTGTTAATGACAGTCTCGTTTAAAATTGAAGTTCTTTTGACATGACGTGACCACGTGATGACACGTTCCGCTCGTGTTGTGTTCAAGGACCCTGACCTTGGCCAGGAAAAACAGTCAGTCGCCCATTTAAAATATTGCCGTTTTTGCTAGTGGATTGCTTTTTGGTTTTCTCGCGGCCGGAGGGAGGTTCCCCATCCCTGATGTAAATGATTCCTAAGATACACTTTTTCTATGTAAAAAAGTATAAATTATTTTTGTATTTTTTCATTTCTACTTATAAATCAGGTTTTTATGTCACTGTTTATTACCCAACCTTACTGAATGTACATCCATACTGTTCTTCAGCAAACAGCAGTAACAAGTGTGTGTCGGTGTGTGTCTGTGTGTCCGTAAGAGAGCAGGAGAAAAGAAAGAGAAGGAGCATGTTTGTTCAGATTGAACAGCAGAGCAGCCATTTGGATATTGAGCTGATTTAATTAAATTGGCCTGAGAGTAGCTTGATTAACGGCAACATAATGATGGATGTGGAGAGAGAAAGAGAGAGAGAGAGAGAGAGAGAGAGAGAGAGAGAGAGAAAGGTTCACTTAGACTAACTATGATGGCAGCCATTTCTTGGCACGCTGACCATCAATCAGCTAATAGGATCATAAGGATAAAAAGTAAATGAACATCAACCAAGGTTAGGATGTTGCATTATCACTTTTTGAAGGGCCTTTTTAGTGTAAGGACAATGCAACCATATGGGACTATTAAGCTGATATGTATATTATTTGACTACATATATTGTACGTGTATCTTTCAGTATGGCTGAAGTCTCAGTGTCTGTAGCAGAGATAGAGACCTCCTTCCAGAAGTTTGCAGTCCATGGAGACACTAAGGCCAGAGGGAAGGAGATGAACGGCAAGAACTTTGCTAAGCTCTGCAAGGACTGCAACATCATCGACGGCAAGAACGTCACCACGACAGATGTTGACATAGTTTTCAGCAAATTCAAGTAAGATGTCATTCAGGCTCAACTTTTCACAGCTAAAACATTCAGAATGCAACAACCCGGTCACAGGGTAACTAACAGCCAAGAAAAGCATACGTCAATATGAACTGTGCAAAACTATACTCACAAATCATCGTTGTATTACTTAAACAATCATCTATGCTAATCTTAGCATGCTAAGAACAGCTGAGGCTGCTGAGAAAGCCAATTAATGGATCAAATACACATTTTGACCTGATGACATGACGCCAAATCAAAAGAGAGGGGATTGACAAAGTCATTTCTACTTCTGGACACCATTTATGTATCACATTTCATGGCAATACGAAATGTCAAGGCCAATATTGCCTTGACATTTCACTAAAAACCCAAAATGTTAACCTTATGTCAGTGCAGAGGAAGAGTCAAGGGGTCACAAAAGGTATTAGTATTGACCCTCATATGCCCACTGTAGTACACTTTGCTACCCACATGGCATTATATTAATAAGCAATATGCACATTATATTATTTGGATCATTTTGCTACTTTCCTCTTTGGCAAAACATTGGCACCACTTTTTGTTTCCTCAGGGCAAAGTCCGCTCGTGTAATCACATTTGAGCAGTTCAACCAGGCCCTGACAGAGTTGGCTCCCAAACGTTTTAAAGGCAAAAGCAAAGAGGAGTCGCTTCAGCAGCTCTATGGTCTCATTGTTGGTAAGGGGCCTGCCAACGTCGGAGTAACTGTGAGTATTTCATCAGTTCTAACGTCGACATACTCACCTTTCAACATCCAACTACTTACTTTACTTTCTCAATTGACGCACTTCCAAAAACAAAAGATGGTCAAGGTTGGGGAAAGAAACCTAGATAGGCTTCTATCTCTGTTTGAGATTCATAACAATGTGTTCACATATATTTTGTTTTGTTTGCTAAATCTGGTCTATGTGCCATGGCCAAAATAATAATGTAAAATATATAAAGCATATATATTCCAGTGTCATTCTCGATTCTACCACTGGATGGTGCCACATAATAATTGTGTGCATGCGTGCATGTGTGCGTGTGTGTGTGTGTGTGTGTGTGTGTGTGTGTGTGTGTGTGTGTGTGTGTGTGTGTGTGTGTGTTGTGGAAGTTTTCCTGCTTTACTCTGGAGAGATGTATATAAAGTCAAATAAATGGTGATAGAGACAGAGTTGTCTTTGTGCACTTATTTGAGATCTCAAATTGGCACCAGTTCTACAGAATACAACGTAGTCTGTAGGAGGGCACAGTTTGAATGAGGATACATAAACAATTTATACACACTTGTTCCTTGACTTTTTAGTAACTGAGTCATAAACACAGCAGGGGACAGGGGACAAACTGCTGACGACCTATAGAACAATAAAACATCCGTCAATAGGTGATTGATCAGCACATCTGTTATTCACTGTAAACAAGCAATAAACCAAAGATGATCTCTCTGTTAGATTAGTTCCTTTTGATGTTCGTAAGGTCATCTCCTCCAATCTGATGAACCCAGTCCTGGGAAACTCAAACCTTTTAGCTTTGGGTATATAAACATAAACATTTGTTTCTTGGAACAACATAGTATCCTGACCGTCTCCTTGATAACAGTTATGTAAACACTAAAACAAATGGCACACCCAAGATTCTTTCTCAGAGAGTTAATCAGTATGTAAATCTAAAGAGAGAGGACCATCTGTGTCCTGTCTTACAATGCCTCCCCCATTAAGACAAGAAAAGGCAGTTGACCCTGGCTTGCTAAGGGAATTTGTAAAGTTGTGCAAATGCATAGAAAATAGGCAGATCATCACTTGTAACATTATTAGAACATTATTTAAACAGTATACATTTAAATTGCTATTACAGTGTGTGTGTGTGTGTGTGTGTGTGTGTGTGTGTGTGTGTGTGTGTGTGTGTGTGTGTGTGTGTGTGTGTGTGTGTGTGTGTTCTTACCTTAATGCACAGGGAGTGAAATTACTGCTTTTTAAAAATCTTCTATTGTTTTTAGAAAGTGGCAAAGGCTTCAGCAGTGGACAGACTGACCGATACCACAAAGTACACTGGAGCACACAAGGAGCGGTTTGACGACTCGGGCAAAGGAAAAGGAAAGGTCGGCCGCGAGGACGTCCCAGACAAAAGTGGCTATGTGGGAGCTTACAAGGGCAGCGGCACTTATGATGAAAAAGTGAAAGAAGCATAATTCTGATGACAGATTATGATAACATTGTTTCAATAACTTGAATTTGAGGTGTTAAAAAAACTAAATTCATTGGCTACTCTATTTTTCAAGACAAAAAAAATATACTGTAGTCTTTTGGGCCTAAAGCATTCATAACACTTATTAGACCCATGAAATAAAAATTTCAAGGTTTTCACAAGTGACAACCAGGATGAGTAATTGAAAGGCAATATTTTCTGAAAATAATCCAAAAATAATGAACTTTTTTGCTGCAGTAAGTACATACATGTTTACTGAGGCGTAGCATGACCAAATGGTCGTGTTCTGTATATTTTCAATCATTCTACAGCGACCAAAAGATAAAACTGTACTTGTAGCCAAGCATGCTTTATAGAAACTATAGCTTAACACTGTGCCTTTGTGTTGATGTAGCCGCTAGCATGAAGCTTTAATATACAGTAATGTGCTGCTATTCTCACTTACCTTGATGCAATAGATGATGCTTTTGCTGGTTTCAAGAAATGACACTGCGTAAGTAGTTACTTGCTGAGCTTATCACTTCGCTACATGACCAATTAGTGCCAATTATTTTTCTTATCATGGAATTTATTCATATAATTGAATTACGTTTATATTTACAAGAGAAACATGTAACAAGCAGTGAAGAACATAGAATGATACTGTGCTGATGAAGCTACAGTACAGGATACATCACATTTATTCCTCATTTCTTACTTACTGGTAACATTATGGTGTGTTTCTTGATGCTCATATAATGTATTTTCTTTTCTTCCAAGGTTGTATCAATTATGAACGTCACTTTTCTGTGAATGTGAACTTCTAAATAGCTATATGAAAATTACACATATACATGCATATATATTGAAAGAGTTTACATTATAATCCTCTGAAAACCAAAAACAGAAACTTAACTCAAACAAAAAGGAAACCACAGGAGTGGATTTAGAGTATTGTAAAATAAAATGGTCATTGTATGTTGCACATGTTTAAAGATCCTCCATATCTCACACAATAGGCCTGAGCTGGTAAGAATCACCTGTGTTTTGTGTGGATAGTACCATTGACTTCCTTAATAGCCTGTATTCTCTGCATCGCCATGCTCAACTCATGATTCACTATAATCACTGAGATCTAATACGTTATGAAGAAATAATTCAATAAATAAATACCATATGGTAGAACGTTTGTGGAGTAATCATTTACTGTGTTCTTTTCATGGGAAACTGTTATTTAGGGCACAACAAGCTGTAAACACAACATTGACATAATATCACCTTCTAAATTCCAGCAGATTTGAAGCAAAATTAACATTTCTATGGACTTGTGTTTATGCTATTTACCAGCTAAATGTCATTTTAAATTGTATTTTTTTTTAGCTTTTCACTTACAACAGCTGCCTGCTGCACCTGTAAATGCTGCAGAGGAGAGTGATGAAAGAGGGAACCAAGACAGTAAAGTTGTGTGCTGTAAATCCAAAACAAAGAGTTTAATAGATGCCAAAAAGCTCAATAGGAGAACTGTATAGTCAAGTGATAAATATATGTGTGTTCATCACTCATTAATCCTTTCAAATGACATGTAGTCATCTGACTCGTTGGTAATATAAAGATATTGATTATAGCAACTTTAAACATAGTTGAGGGTAAGGATACGGTGATGTGCAGCATCACAGATCTCACCCTTAGTTGTGCAATACTACACAAGTGTAATGTCTACAGTACACATGACCTAATGTCGTGAAATTCTGCCGATACAAACTAAACAAAAGGGTGGTGAGAAGTAAATCTATTATACTGAATTAAATATACTTGATTAAATAAGTTATCTTTGAGTTCTTTATTCATGCAAGAAGGAACCACGATAGTGTCAAGCAGTCTGCAATGAAGTTCAAAGTACGGAGATTCCTCATCAATATTTATAGTCTTCCTGATCGCACCCTTGAGTTCTAAGAAACTATCTATCTAGAGAACAGAAAGCACAAGGGGGGAAGTGGGTGCGATTCAAACCAGTCGTTGGCGGGTCATACAGAGTACGGGTGTCTGCGGGTGTCGAAAGAGGGGGGGGGGGGGGCTGAAAAGGGGGAAGGCGGCTCTTCACTGGAAATACAGATAACAATAGTCTGTTGCTGGGCTGATTATGCAAATAGGAACATACAGAATACATAATTGAAGCTTAAAGCACACAGTGGAAAGTTCTTACAGAATCATGAAATAATTCTAAGTGTCTTTTTCTTCCTCGCAGTCCGGCCATGATTGACAGAAAGACTTACACACACTATAGGAAACACCAGCCTTAACTAAACTAAACTAAGGCCTTCTTTGGTCCGGTGTCATCAGTTTCCAATAGGTGCAGAAGGAAGGATAATGCAGCAGGCTTATCATAGATAGCAAACTAAGCGATCATATCAGCCAACATGACACCTCTGACCTAATAACCAACTTATACACACAGGCTCTGTAAGATACAATCTTTAGGAGATTTTGATATACACTGGGGAGCCTATCGGGGTGGTCCCTGCTGAAACACAAGCTAGTATTCCATCCTGTCTGAAGAAGGCTACCATCATTCCTGTCCCCAAAAAGACACCAGTCAGAGAGCTCAACGACTACAGGCCCATAGCCCTAACATCGACGGTGATGAAATAGGCCCTTATTGCTCCTCCACCCGCACCCTCAGCGCTGGCTCCCCGCAGGGCTGTGTGCTGAGCCCTCTACTCTACACACTCTATAAACACTGCTCTCCCATTCACCCCTCCAACTCCATTATACAATTTGTAGATGACACCACTGTGGTCGGCCAAATCTATAAGGGAGACGACGAGTCGGCATACAGAGACGAGATCCTGAAGCTGTCTGCGTGGTGTTCAGCTAACAACCTATATCTGAACACAAGCAAAACAAAATAAATCATCATAGACTTAAAAAAACACCGTCCAGAACCCACCCCCCTTCACCTCAATGGAGAGAGAGTGGAGAGGGTCCCCACCTTTAAGTTCCTGGGGGTTCAGATTTCAGAGAGCCTCAGCTGGACAGCACACACCACTGCAGCAGTTGAGAAGGCCCAGCAGAGACTACACTTCCTGAGGGTGCTACGGAGAAACAGACTGAACAAGAAGCTGCCGGTGTCCTTCTACCGGGCGATCATCGAGAGCGTGCTGTCATACTCCATCTCTGTGTGGTATGTTGGATTTTCAGCTGCGGACAAGCCCTGCAGAGATTGATTAGGATGGCAGAGAAAACCGGTGTCTGCCCCTTGCCCTCTCTGGAACACATCTTCACCTCCCGCTGCCTCAATAATAAAGGACAGCTCTCACCCAGGTCACAGACTGCTCTCTCTCCTGCCTTCTGGGAGAAGATACAGGAGCTTCAAATCACGGACAAACAGACTAAATAACAGTTTCTACCCCTGGGCCGTCAGGCTGCTTAACCTCCACACCTAATGCAATAACCATAACCATCTTCACACATATACACACACTCTGAATGCACTTTGAAAAGTATAAACTATTTTTATATCAATATTTTTAACAATTTATTCCAACCGTATGATTGCTTATGTTGTCTGTCCTACTGCCGTGTTTTTAATGTTATGCATGTCTTTGCACACTGGGACAGAGTTGCACTCTCGTTGTACTTTTTGTATAATGACAATAAAAGGCTTTAACTTTAACTTTTAAACCTGCCCTCACAGGTCACACCTGTGGAGCACAGGGTTGAAAGTGTGTATGCGAGAGGAATGAAGTTAGCGAAATAGACCAGTGGGCTGCCAGTTGACTGGACACAGAGATGTCTTCACCCACTTGGAAATAAAAGTCACCTGAAAAGGAACATCTTTTACAAGCTCATTGTACATATTACTGCAACACCCTGAGGTCGTCTGTATTTTTACCTTTTATAGTTCATCAGGATTCCTGGTGGTTTTAACGCTGGAATATAATATGTTAAGATTCTATGCTGGACTGCAGTGATTTGTTTACATTATTTTGCAAAGATTTGCATGATGCATATTTTCAGTATTGTTAATAGGCTAATATTTATAAAAAAATAGGCTATACCTCATGATTTATTGTAAGAAACCAAGTTATTCTATGTAAAAAATAGACTTACAGCACCCCCATTAAGCCAGAATGGAATGATCCTTTGTTTCATAACTACATTTTTCCGCAATTGAGATAATTCGACAGTGAGACTGACAATCGAATCAGGCTCTTTCGAATCATCGAAGAGTAAACTATTCAGGGTCACCCCTTTGTATATCAGTCAGACTGTAATATATGCAAAATCCTTTGCAGCATTCTTCAACCAAGCAACTGCAAGCATGGAAAGGTGGAGTATTGTATGCAGTTAATGCATATTGTCATCTTTTAAGTTTATTTTTTGCATAGCCTTCTGCCTCGTTCCAGACATTTGAAAATGTTTCCATTTACTGTTTTATTTCTACGTATTGTCAAAAGACTATCCATCATCAGCGTCTGCAACCATGCTCATTTAGATGCTCTATCTGACTGTGATGTATTTGGTAAACAAACATCCAGATCATTCTTGACGGACCATAATGGTGGTTTTACATGTTTTAAACAATTCAAGGACACTATAAAAGACAAAGAGCAGAAATTAGAAATGTGTAATCCACAGTGAATATTTTCAAACACTAACCAGAATGTGATGGTTACATTATTGTCTTAAATTTCTCGACAGAGAAAGCAACATTTGCTTATATATTTCCTCATGCTCTTCAAAATAGTCGTTTTCGACAATCACATATATTTGATTGGTGAAGAACATTTTAATATTTGTCCTGCCATTAATTCCATCTGCCCACCAGTGGTCAGTGTTGTTCAAGTTACTTTAAATGATGTTTTATTGTTTTTATCAGAAGCAAAAAGATAGTTGCATTACTTACTTTTAATCAGCTTAACTTTGTCAAAGCTGCCACACCAACACATCGCAACCTCTATATATTGTTTTGCTTATGTCACTTTAACAGATACCTTTTAAACCCAGCTGTTATGTTTAGATTGTGAACTTTAGTGTAAACAGTTGAATAAAACACTACAGACAAGCAACATTATTGCATTTATCAGTTTAATTGGTAGTATTTATTTTGCACAAGCAGTTATTTGGGAATTATTTTCAACAAATTACAACAACACAACAAAGTCTCAAAAAGGTCTCTTAGAAATTGGACAAATGAATAATAATACATTGCTGGAGAAGTGTGTAAAACAAGCCCACAATGGTCAAACAAAACCTCAGCATTCAAGTTAAGGATTGTAAAGAATGTTTAGCTATACTGTATTTCATTTAATTGATTCAGTTGTGACAAGAGAGTTAGAAGGTTTAAAGATGGAATAATGTTTTTTTCCCATTCGTTGGAGAATAACCACTTAAATCTCATGAATGCGCAACTTTGCAGTTCAGATTGCTCTTACCCCCTGCACTATCCAAGACAAAGACAACTTTACAATCCTTCAGACCTTCAATGTTGTTCTGACCATTAATTATCTCAGTTATCTTGAACATCTCATAGGGAGGGATGAGCACCTCGTCCTCATCTGGAAAGACTGAATATTTTTTCAAAGAAGCGCCTGAACAGGTCTTGATTATAAAGCAGGTCTCCCTACCGAAGTGTGTCAAGTCTGTTCTGTTGGAGCTGGAGGTAAAGGAACCAAACCGAATTATTTGGTTAACTTTGCCAGTAAACCTATCAGTGGATCGTCTGTAAGTGGTGCGACAGTGGTAATTATTATTCAAGATGTGTATGGCAGAGGTCAGCAGGTAATGTAAAGAGAGGAATGGGAATGAGGAGCTATAGATGTTCCCATTTATCCGGACTGCATTATTGAACTCCCTGTACAGTTTGTTATCTGTATAAACACAGATCGCTTGCATGTGATCTTTGGTTAGAGCCTTAACCTCTCTCTTTTTGAATTTTGTTTTAGCACATCCTTTTTGGTCATCCCATTGTTTTTTATATGAGAACATGTGGTCTTTTTTCTTTAAGACATTTTGGACTATTTTCATCATATTGTCATTGCAGCCATAGTACATGTCATCAACCGAATCTTCAACCATGCTCAATGAGATGCTGTTCTCTCGCAGAGGGAAGTTGAAACGAATCTAAAAGGAAAACAAATAGAAAGATAAAGACATTGTTAAAACTGTACTTTCTTTTACTGAGTGTCTTTATAAAAACCTGACCTAGATGATGTAAGTAATTGCCTTAGTAAGGATTGAGAGCAGGTTTTACATTTGAGTTGTCGTGCCACAACCAACATCACACATTTTATTGAGTAAGCACAAATCCTGAACACTTAGTGAATTATGGTGTCCAAGTATCCAAGTACAGTAGTATCTCAATAATATATAATTATCAGGAGAACAATTATATCCATGCAACAAATTCTTTATGTTCTGTTAATATTAATTTGTGCCCCAACATGTTCAATCTCATTTAGAAGATTAGAAGATTCATTGATATTAAAAGTGAATAAAACAAAGATTTCTACTTCCACAAGCATCCATAGGATACAGTATCCTAGTATCTCAAGCGAGATTTTATATACATGTATGCCATTGATCTCTAAATTAAATATTTTATTCTTAAACTTTTTTTCTGGCCCCAAATCATGTGTGAGCACCTTGTTCAAAGTAATTGTGTAAACATCCTTCACTGCTAACATTTGTACATTGTTGGTGATGTCAACCGATTTCCCGGTGCTCCACTCACCGTCATGGAGTCTACAGGCATTATCCAGCAGAGGAGTAAACACAGTGTAGCGAAGATCAGCAGGTTACCCTTCATCACTGCAGTCAGGAAAACTGTTCCATGCACAAGTCAAGAACAATGAGCTGCGTCACACTGTGTACTGTTATCACATATATCAGTGGCATGGCAAACGCTAAATCTATTTCAGAAAGAAATGATGCTCAAAAGTTAATTTGAAAGCACAACTCACCAGGACTCTTCAGGATGAGAAGAAGTTGTGCACAAAGTGAAGCCTTCAGGTCAAAGGTTTTGATCAGACAACAGGTCCTCAGCATGTGTTTGAGGACTCATGGCCAACTATATATATACCTGGCCTTCGTGGACAGACAGGTCACAAGTCCTCACACACACACACACACAGAGGAACAATTTGCACATTTACATGTACTTGGTATGTGGGCTGTCTGTGTGGTTATAGTATGATTAGTATGATTGTGCTTGTAGGCGAGTGTGTGTATATGTGTAAGTGTATTTCAGTGCTGTGTATCTACTGCACACTTTTTTACAAGGTTGCGTGCGTCAAGGAACTTTGTAGTCAGATCCAAACAAGAAAAATACAAAGAACAAGTAAAAAAAACAAGTAACAGAATCACAAATGTACAAGTAAGCCAAATTAAATTAAATGCCACTTAGCAGTGTCTGCCAGAATTAAACCAGACATCAATACGTTTACATTAAAATATGTTTTAATAGAATAATAAAAACAATAATTTCAGTAAAAAAAGAAAAAAACCCCGGATAAGCGGTAGACGATGGATGGATGGATGGATGGATGGAGTTTTTTGGACAGATTTTAGCATTTGTCTTGGTTCTTTGTCTTGGAGATGTATATGCTTCTATTTTTGGAAAAGTATTTTTTGTATTGTAGTATCAAAGTGATCTTGAATGTATATTAACTTATTGATGTTAATAAAATGTTTATAAGCGGGTATCTCTTTTGTGTAATCAGGGATATGCCTTCAACACAGCTGTGGACTTATCGACTATATTCAAGCACTGTGTCACTTTCATTATTTGATTTGTCTTGAGAAAGGTCCTTGTGACCGAAAAGTTGACTCTTTTAATAAAAGAGTTCCCTGCATCACAAAGTAAGTGGTGTCTCCTTCTATTCTATATGCTAAAGGATCTCATCAAATCATAATGTCTGAGTTCCAAAAGCTGCTCTGCATATACTTGTAAATAACTGTAGGAGGAGGACAAAGTGATGACAATGTCTAATTTACTCACATCTTATTTTCATGAATCTTTAAGTGTCAATGTGCTTTAAGACTGCATCATAGAGGTATTGTCTTCACGGTAGTTGTGTTGTTGTTTTGGATTATGTAGGTTCTGTACTCAGGGGCAAACATGGCTCAGTAGGCCGAGCCGGGCAGGCAGAGAGGCCGGCGAAGCCACTCGGGAGGCTGGGCTGGAGTCCGACGGAGTAGTCGCTCGGGAGGCCGGGCTGGAGTCCGACGGAGTAGTCGCTCGGGAGGCTGGGCTGGAGTCCGACGGGGTAGTCCGGCGGGAGGCCGACAGTTCAGTTCAGAGGGGCTGAAACAAAAACATTTCATTGTTATTAAACATGTTTATTTATCTCAAGGCCTCAATTACTGCTAACATATAAGAACAACAAGGGAACAGAATATACCTACTGAACCTACTGAAATACTGTTAATTAAAGGGCCAACATTTACTGTGGAGCTGCAAGGACTGCATCTAACAAGCAACACTCGGACCTCTCTGGTGGTATGTATAAAGGCCTCTTACTTTCATTGATTTATGAAAAGTTCCTTGTCATATAAAAGAGAAGAAACTCCCCAGTGTTACATGGCTGTAAATAATGAGTGTAGAATGAGGTTTAACACAAAACTAGAATGAGCTCATAAAATTTGCACAACTAAGACTTTAAGCTAGCCTGCAGTATATGGTGTAATTAAATCACCCACAAAATGTGTATATTTTAAATAAGTATTCCCTCAGACACAAAGTGCAGCAGCCATTCGCTTCAGTTTGTGCATAAAATAACTAACCAATTAAAAAACAATAAGAAAAAACTGTGAAACATTTCCAGACAATGAGTTCTTGAGATGAATCAGGGGTTGATGAATCAGTTTATTTATGGATGGACATGTGTCAATTCTCGGAAGTTGACGCTGACCATATTTCCTTTGAAAAACCACCACTTAAAAAGTGTGCATGTGAGGAAACACACGTATTCGCACACACACACACCACACTGGGCCCAGGTGTTGTTTATGAAGCTAACAACCCTGATCCTGCAAGATAAACCAAGAGCCAGCAATCAAAACATTGAAAAGAGTGGAGGGGATGTCACAACACACACGCATTTTAGTTTATGTGTGTCTATTTATTATTTAAATTCCAGGTTGTGATGGTTGCAATATACAATATAAGAAGTTTATTTGATTTGCATTTCTCTGCTCAGACTTCTACCATGTCACTATCACTTTTTTTTCCTCTCTGTCTGTCTGTCTGTCTGTGTGTCTGTCTGTGTGTCTGTCTGTCTGTCTGTCTGTCTGTGTGTCTGTCTGTGTGTCTGTCTGTGTGTCTGTCTGTCTGTCTGTCTGTCTGTTTTGTCAGCACAATATCATCACAACCATGAAAGATACAGTCACACAACTTTACAGGTGTGTAGTTGAGATCAAAATGAAGGTCGAGTTGGAAGATAGGCATGGTTCAAGCAAGGAAGGAGATTCTTTCAGAAATGCAAGGATTGAAATGAGAAGGAAGTGCAATACAAGCTCATGCTATTCATGATTTCATTATTGAACATCCTATACAACTTTTGATTATTAGATGTATAAGCACATATTGCTCGCATTTGATCCAGAGTTAGAGCCTCATCACCTTTATCTTTATGTTCTAGTTTCTTGTTGGCACAACGTTGTGCTTTTTTCCTGACATATGTAAGTATTCCAGTGTTCTAGTTTGTAAAGTATTTAACCTTGATCATTTTTGTCATTGTGTTGTTGCAGCCAAAGTACATGTCATCAACAGCATATTGAATCATGCTCATTCAAATGATGCCCTCAGTAGATTGAAGATAACACGGATCTAGAGAGGAGGGAAACATTTTTTTCATTATTAAAGACAGGTCATCATCACCTGCTGTGAGGTTGTGGGGTTCAGGTGTTTTGGGATTGAGAACTTCTTTCACGTAGGACAGTGTATGTATTTAAACCTGAACAACAACTTGGCCAAATTGTGTCAGACAGGTCAACCACCAGGATTTTAGTTGATATATTTTAAACTGTACTTTTTATGATATGTGTCTTTACCTTAAAAGATGACTCTGGTTTATCATAACTTTTGTAGGGTTGGCATTTGTTTCTTGTGCTTATGATAACATTGTATTAGTTTATTGTTGAGATCTTGGAACATTTGAAACATTGCTAAAAATAAGATGCGGCAAAAAACATGATCGGTGAGTGAATCGTTGTTGAGGTTGAGATCAAGTAAACTCTTTTACTCATGGATCATGTTCCACTTTATTTTCGGGCCAAACCAAAAGGAAGCGCACCCATTATGCTGGCAACATAGCACATGAAAAATGCAAGTGCGCAGAACTATGGCAAATATGGTATAGGTCAAAATTTAAACAGATCAAAGGTCTTTAATAAACTGTGATGCATATTTACAATGTTTGAGTAATTATTTTACCATTTGAATGTGTTTTGTCTTCAAAATGTATTTGGATAACCAAGGGTTTGTTTAAAATCTGTGTAATTGTCTGCTCTTTCCTTCTCCCCTCTGACTTACAGAATATTTAGAGGTATTGGCAGATTCCAAGATCCAAGCAGTCAACTTATAATGTAAATATAATGTTGTTAACCAAAGGAAACAACATAAATGAAGGCCAAGCCATTATCTTCTAGTATCATGCTTAATGACTTGCCGAGCATTCACTGTCAACATTTAGAAACATTTAGAAATGGCCAGTGATTTTTATCATATTTACAGTAATATTAGCAAGTTGGAATTTATCCCTGAATGCTCCTCTCACCCTCATGGGATATACAGGCCGCATCCAGCAGAGAAGCAAACACACAGGGGCAAAGATGTTTTCTTTCAGAAAAATATCACTTAAAAAATGCATGATTCAAAGTCATGAAGAACTTCAGCCACTCGTCAGTATATAAATGCTGAACACACAATTTGCATTTGCATTCACACGCACACCTAAAAGGATGCAAGTATGTCAGTGAACTGCATGCATCTTTTATGAAAGCATTTTGCATCTATTTAGGTGTAACATGCATCTCTGTGCTGTACTTAAGTGTGCATGTTATAGTCTAGCTTGCATGCATGTGCCTGAAATGGTTTTTGCTATGAGCATTGTGTGGCTGCTAAAGGAAATGAGGTTGGTTTTACCAGACGGATGACACATTTCCTACCTTCAGTGGGTCATTGTCTAACTACTCAAATACCCTTACTAACCATTGTGTTATAAACTATTTGTTTCCATCCACACTTTATCTACTAGAAGAAAGCAGCAGCATATAAAAGCACCATATGCAGAGTTTCTGTACAACTACAATATTTAAAGCGTACAACTCTGAATGATCAGAACCAAACAAACAGACAGTGTCTGTCAGTGTTTACTTTTACATTAACTGTCAATGCAAAAAAAGAGGCTAAAAGTTGAGTTCCCAGTCGTCTGAGCACAAATTACAGTTGCATGTAGCAATGTCAACAGTCATATATATATATATATATTCATCACGACATAGACAAATACACATAACTGATATCTGCACTGGGATGCAGATTTTAAAGACGATGGTTTTGTGTATTGTATGGACATTAACTTACATTCACCCTTACTGCCATCAGGTAACTATTGGATTCTCAATGGAAATATTGGAGGTTGCTACGCTATTGTCCAGTAGTAAGGCTGTTTCGAGCATGGACGAGTTTACAGCAACAGGCAAATTGGTTTGAATGTGTGAAAGTGAAACACATCTGACTCATATGTTTCTCTTTTGTCTAGCATCATAAAACCACATTTCCTGTGAGAAGCCACACATAGAAAACAACTGTGGACAACACACACACACACACACACACACACACACACACACACACACACACACACACACACACACACACACACACACACACACACACACTATATTAATGTGTGTGCAATTTACTTTATTCCATTTTTTTCTTATTAATTTCTTACGTTATGTGGGGATATATGTTTTACATTTGTATTCCTTTATTATATTGTGTTTAACTCTGCCTTTTTGAAAAGTTGATTGAAATACACTATATAATGCAATTATGTTACAGTCTGTAACAAGCTACATTATTGCCCGTCCTTTGCCAATAATGTCATTCAAATGTCGTGAGATGTATTCCGATGCTTGTTTTGTTAAGTTTTAAACTAAAGTAATATTGTGAGTGATATTATTATTAAACAGTATGACTAACATTCATGACTAAATTAATGCAAGCTTTCTAAATGCTAAAGTACATAATAACCAAAAAATATAACAGTAAGTAATAATGGACAAGTGGTGAGGACTGCAATGTAAGAAAGAGAAAAAATGTACATCTTAAGACATGAAATGAAACATACTCAGTCAAACCCAAGATGACATCGTACAACATATTTATTTCAGGTATATAATGTACTGAAATGTTATCCTAGGAGACAGCTAGACTTCAAAATGGAGCAGACCTTAGGGAATGGGAAGACATAATCATTTTTAGAGAGTGATCATTTCTCTGCCTGTATTGCAAGTTCTGCAATAGTTTGTGAAATCAAATAAATTATAGTAAATACATTTCTTTTCAAAAGGGTGATTTTGGTGCGAGTTCACGGCATTTCCCCAGGGCCACTGAGTACTTCCTCAACTACGCCAGTTTGATAAAAAACACTAGAAGTGTGGTCCCGGATTTTCTGGGCAATCCGCACTTGACTGCAAGTAAAGATGAATCCCTCACTTATTCCCTTGGCAATTAGAAATGTGAATCAGTATTATAAAATGTTACCTAAATCCAGAATTTTGCAGAAAAGGCCTATTAAACAGTAAATGATATTCACATTAGCTTGTTGATGGATTATCTACTGATATTTACCAAGGAAAACAAAACAAATGTCGCTGTTTAAAAATGTATTGATTTCATTCAGAAATACAGAATATTTGTTGCACATAGAAATACTGATAAATGCACAAAAACACATTGCAAATGCCTTTTAGAAATTTGTCGGGAAGTATGAGAAAAGGCAATAACAATTAAAGAACCCCAAGCATGAATTTAATGGTCAAGAAGGATTTATGGATATATTGCACTGAGCTTGGATTTTAGTTGAAGAACCACAGGTCTTTTTTTCGGTGTGCAGCTTGGCAGTTTACATTGCTGTGAACTCCGGCGCTCTCCAAGATATAGACATCCTTACAATCACCCAGACCATCCACAGATGGACCTTTCGTTTTCTTAGTTATATTAAACATCTCATAGGGAGGGATAAGCACCTCTTCCTCTTTATTTCCAATATCCGGATAATGTTTCAGGAAAGCACCTGAACAGGTTTTAATTTTAAAGCAGGTCTTACCAAAGCGGGTCAGTGTTTTTTTGAGAGAGCTGGAGGCAAAGAAACCAAACCGAATTGTTTCGTTGACATTGCCACGAAACTTAACATTAGTCCTGCGGTAAGTATTGTGACATTTTGTATTGTCTGTATTTAGGATCTGTACAGCGGATGTCAGCCAGAAATGTAAGAAGTGAAATGGGAAGGAAGTGCCATAGCCTGATCTGTTGGTCCGGACTGCATGATTGAACATCTCATACAACTTTATATTTTCCGATGTATAAACACAGATTGCTTGCAAGTGATCCTTAGTTAAAGCCTCATCCCCTTTGTCTATACCTTTTTGTTTTTTGTTTGCACAATGTCCTGCCTTTTTCCAGGCAGTTTTAAATATTTCATGGTTCTCTTTGTCAAAGTAAACCTTCATCATTTCTGTCATTGTTTTGTCGCAGCCAAAGTACATGTCATCAACACTATCTTCAACCATGCTCAGTCGAATGGGGTCCTGCTTTGCCTCTCGTAGATTGACAATCTAGATGAGAAAGATGAGAGGAAAGGTCACGAATTGGACACCGTTTGTACCACTGTACATGAGTGTCTATAGAGAAACCAGGCTATGGAAGAACGTTCACTTTGTGTGCCAGAACATAGATACCTACAAAAAACAAATAACATAAATGTCATGCATAATAACAGACTCACTTGAGTAGTGTGACAAAGTGTAGCTTGATGACCAATGCGTTTGAGCCATTTGGTACTACTGAAAACCTATATACTGTACAGGTATATGAGACTTGACTCACGCTGGTGACACCAGGTCCCGTACATCTTCACTGTCCTCAACTATACCTGTTTATACCATACTGCTACTTATGAATACTGAAGATACTGCTGGGCTCGCCACATTAGTTCCTATGTTGTTTATGAACTTGATTGCTAAATTAAGAACATTCAGTGTTGAACCTTTTTCAGAATTTTAATTTTCAACGCAGCATTTTAAGAATTTCCACAGATTTTCATATAGTTAAGATTTAACCAGGTGGAGTGTACCACTCACCTTCTTGGAGACTACAGACAGCATCAAGCAAAGGAACAAACACACCGGAGCACAAATCAGCATGTTGCTATTCATCACGGCAGGTAGGCAAACAGCTTCTGAATGTACACACAAACACAAAATATATCAGCAGTGATCATTTAAGAAAAGAAAAGGCATGATGAATTCTAATTCAAATCTCATATTTTTTCATACTCAAAATGTGTGGTTCTGAAATTCTAACTCACCAGGTTTTCAGAGAAGAATGTGTTGAGCACCCCTCAGATAAGTGACAGTCAGTGATGTCAGGGATTTAAGTTATACAAGGCTTATATGTAGCCTGCCTGGTCCCAAACAGGAAATGTTACAGCAATTGTTGAACCTGTTGTCTTGTTAACTTCAATTTCCTGTCAGTGGCCACAAGCAGCAAAACATACGTGTGAAATGTCAGGCCTCACTCGATGTGGTTTATGCATGAGGAACGTGAAGACCCTGCTTTAACAAGAAAACATTTATATGGATTGTATGTCAATAAACTGTGTATAAACTGATCACTGCCAAGTGTTGCAGCACAGGTCAAACTACTATAGTATACTAGATGTGCCCATCTTCCTTTTTGTCTTTATTAGATAGTTAGCAGTAGAGACATACATACAAAGGGGGTTGAGGGATTGGAGGATGACTGATGTTATCATTACATGTGCGCCCTAGACCACTAGGCCAAAAGAATGAACCAACCTGAAGTGGCAATAGACAAACACTTTTGATTTAACCTATTAGTAGTAAATGTACACGTCTGAAGTAAATGTTGATTGCATAATGTAATGGCTATGAATAATGACACTATAGGCGTTTAGATTGGTAAGCTTCGCTTTCATTATGAAATTCTGTTTGTCTACGAGACGTGATCTCCCTTTCACAATAAAAGGCCTAGACATAGACCAACGAGGAAACTCAACAAAATAGATAACAACACAACAAAACACAGTATCTTACAGTAGCTATCCTCAGGTAACCGGAGTAGAAGAAGGCATAGAAACAGAGTTTTAAAAAAACGTTCTTTCTACTAAGCTAGACCAGTAAGTAACAAAGGAAACAGTCTTCCTTTATCATAGCACTGTGATCCGGGTTTCTGGTTCTTTTGGATTCTTAAGGTTGTTTTTTTGCGTTAGATAGTAACTTTAGCCAGTCTGCTACCTCTAGCCATGTTGCTAACGCTATATGAACAAGTACATTGATCTTCTTGTTCATATGAAAATCAACAGACAGGAAATATGTTATCACCGTCTCCATTGCGCAATTTGTATGGAAACAGATGCAGTGTGTGTTGTGTTGTTAACTCTGTAACTCTGAGGGAAACAGAAAGACATATGTTGCCTTTACAAAAGAGAAATAGTGCAAAGTGGAAGGCGAAAGCTTTGTGTGTCTGTGTTTGTATGTGTGCATGTACTGCAGTTGCGTATTCATTTAACTAGGTCTAGAAGCTTTAACTTTCATATATAGGATATTTGTTTCTGGTCTACTAAATTAGAGGATGTGTATCAGGTTTCGTGGTCATTCTAAATTATTGTAGTGGTCTGATGCTATACGTATTTCTAATAGACCTTTTTCACAGCAGACATTAAAATAGGAAAAGAAAGCACAGGTGTATTAAATAACATTAATGGTCGTTGCAGTCCAGTTAGGTGATGCCCTGTGCATGCTGGGCTCACTCGAATAGCTCACTGGGACATATAAAGGTACTGAGCCATCGTTAACGTTATCAATTTCACCTGTGCTTTTCCCACTGTGTTTATCGCAACGTGTCTTCTGTTAAAAAAGACGAATAGGCCTATCTCACAGCAACTCATATTTGACTTGTCCTAATAGAAAAAGCACAGGTGTTACTAATAACAGTAACGATGACTCTGTTCTATTCAGGTGTTCCTGTCAGTGTACCTGTCGGTGAGACAGCATGCACGATACCAGGACCCTGGAATCAAAGCAGCCGAAGGGAATTCATTATTATTTGTTATTATTTTCACCTGTGATTTTCCTACTGTGACAAGTCAAAATGTCTTCTGTGAGAAAGGCCTATTAATTATTAGGTATGATATATTTCAATACATTTCCAACAGGTGGCAGCCTTGTCCTACTATTTGACCCCGCAATCATTATTGTGCCTGAGTTGTTCTCAACACTGTGCTTCTGTTATTGTGTGTGCATGTGTGTGCAAAGCATATGTGGGTAAGCCTCACCCCTTCGGCATTTTGATTATTTTTCAATTTAATCCTCAGTAGAGGCAACACAGTGAGAAAGGGTGGAGAGCAGGGAGGAACGAATGGATTGCAAAAACAGAGGGAGGGAGAGGAGATACAAGATGCTCTGAGAGACGATAAAAGACAGGAGCAAAAGTGGGTTGGTTTTTCAGGAAGACAGGATAAACAAAATAAATAGAGAAAGCTTGGCATGAGTCTCCTGTCACACAGCAGGCCCAGCAGAGAGACATACAGGCAGAGCCAGGTACGAAGACTGTGAGACGACAGGAGCAAAGTAACAGTGCAAGCCAACAGGGAACGTGAAGCTATCAAGAGGATGGAGGGATTGGTGGAGAGTTGATATTTGGTTTAGATGGGGCATACCTAGGAGAGCAACATAGGAACACAGTAATAGAGCAAAAAGGGAGAGGTGGAATAAGAATAGAGCCAGCGGAGAATGAGTGCTGTACAAAGCATACACAGCAAGGTAAGAGTGTGTGTGTGGGGAGGAAGGGTGTATTGTTCAGTGAATTATCTACAGCATTCCCAGCTAAGAAAAAAAGTAATGAATGCAGCTAAAAAATACAGTGAGGGGAGGGTGGTTAGTATGGGTGGAGAGGAAAGGACTGGAGAGTCAGAGCACAGGGTACATACTGTATTACTGATACAGCTCTAGTAAAGAGAGGGAGAGGGAGAAAGAGGTGGTCAGGAAAAGGGAGAGATTGGGATAGTAGATGTGAGAATGTGAGTGAGCAAAAAGGAAGAAGGATGTAAGGAAAGAGAGACCTGGTAAGAGTGGGATAGTGTGGAATAAATGGTGAGAGATTATGGAAAAGTGTGAAGTGGGAGTGATTTAGGAAAGTGGACATTTGAGAGAAATTAAGAAAGTACATTTCTGTACTGTAAAATATTACAGAGAATCTAAAGAGTATAGGACAGAAAGAGGAAGAGTCAAAAAGCATGGATGGTGAGAGGGAGCAGAGATACCCTCTTGCTCATTGGGAGTGAGGAGAAGGTTGAATGATAGAGGGAATAGGGAGGGAGTGAAGGGGAGATGAAGCTGGCTACTGCAGCAAAGATGGACAGATATATTACAGACAAAGAGGGAGGTTGGTGCTACAGTATATGGTGTCATTTACACTGAATGAACTGAAGTTGATTAGCAACCGGTCCAGGGTGGAGCATTCCTCTTGAACAATGTGAGCTATGATGGGCTCCCCATCTTGCTTTCTACATTATGTCCACATGGTGGCGATGCAATCTCGTCTCTGCTTTATGAGAGTGAGACGTGGTACACCCTTACTTTCTGATTCACTAGATAAGAGCCTACTACCTGCATTGGAAGTGAACTAGACACAATTGTGAGGTGTGGCTGAAGTCCAGGCAGGACTGTAAAAGTTAACAATTGTAAAAATAAATTCTAAGGAAGATATTCCCAGAAGGTTATAGTCAAAGTGAAGACCAGTCACACGCAGCAGAGTTGTGGCCAGTAGTGTTATAAGCAATTATCATCATTACTGAAACAAGGAGGGTCATGTTTTGGCATAAAGTTCTGATAGTATACAGACTAAGGGGGAGATGAATGGGGAGGCTCATGAGAGGGGCAGAAGTGATTTAGGGAAGGATAGTTTCAGTGAAGGGAGGCAAGGAGGAAGGATGGAGATAATGTAGATTGGCGCAGTGTGGCCAACACATTACAGAGAGGAGGAGGTGTATATAAAAGAGATATCAGTGAGTTACTTCCAGCTGAGTATGGCTGCATGAAGATGGAAACTACCAGCCCAATTTTCTTACTTGGTGAAAGAGTGTATCATGGGTCAAGGAGGAACCCATTCAATTTAGGAGCGGATCCGAATCACTGGGCAGATAAACAAATTATGTTTCACTTTCGTAAAACATCGGAGATGATAGGGCATTTGTGCTGCATTCATGTGGTGTCAGAATAATCCGAAAAATTTGTTCCCGTACTTGAATAATTCATGTGAACACCCCTACAAGTCGGAACAGCTAACAACGAGTTGTTTAAATGTTCTGAGCAATGAAATACAACACATCTGTGTGGCTTCCATGTTGTTTCCACACTACGACTCAACACACAGCGACAGCCACTACCTAAGCCAATTTCCCGAGTTGTGAAGTTGTTCTTCCAAATTGGACCAGCCGAGGAGGATGTGACGCACCATTGGCCTTCGCGGAGGTTTGCGCTCTTAGAGTGCCATTCTAGTTTTATTGTATTTGCCCCAGCTGATATCAACCAGGATGAAAGGAAGACAGGACAAAGAGAGAGAATGCAGAAAGAGACAGGTATGTGGCGGTGTCAAGACAATATGATTCAGTTTATATAGAAACTGAACTAACTTTTCCATGGAGAAAAAGGTTTTCTGTGAGGACGTTATTGTATTGAAGTTCCAGTGCATTAAGATGAGTTTTCAGACGTAACCATAAATAGATGGAGGTGAACATTTCAACTCAGTAGTAATGCAATAGTAGACATAAGGACGGAGGGTTGAAGATCGGGTGAGAAATAAAATCGATTGATGTTTGGAGAACTTATGATGGAGGGAGGAAAACTGACAAAAGAAAAGTGGAAGGAAGTGTTTCACTTTCATTGAATCAGATCCGGCAGATAGATAGATCGAGAATAGAGGGATGAGTAGGAGGAGGGAGGAAGAAGTGGAGGAGAGAGGCAACAAAAGAGGAGGGAAAGGATGTGTATAGGTAATATGTTTCAGTGAGTTAGTGCTAGTTGATGCAGTAGAAGGAATCCTCTTCTAGTGGGTCACAGAGGCTGCAGAAACAGACATTTATCATATATGACAGCACAGCATTGGGTATGTGTGTGTTGGTGTGTGTAAATCTGTCCATTGTTTCCCTCACTTTTACATACAGTTTCGAAAGGTGTGTATGTGTGTGTGTGTGTGTGTGTGTGTGTGTGTGTGTGTGTGTGTGTGTGTGTGTGTGTGTGTAAATCTGTCCATTGTTTCCCTCACTTTTACATACAGTTTCGAAAGGTGTGTGTGTGTGTGTGTGTGTGTGTGTGTGTGTGTGTGTGTGTGTGTAAATCTGTCCATTGTTTCCCTCACTTTTACATACAGTTTCGAAAGGTGTGTGTGTGTGTGTGTGTGTGTGTGTGTGTGTGTGTGTGTGTGTGTGTGTGTGTGTGTGTGCATATTATATAGTAAGTCAAGCAGCTTTGACAGGCCACAGATGCTGTGGCAGGTGAGGAGAGACTGTTCTCCCTCTTCTCCCTCTATCATGCTTCTCACTCCTCCATTTTCCTCTTTTTTCTATTCATCAGTTTTACCGTCTCCTGCTTTCTCCTCTCGCCCATCTAATGTTACCGCTTTACTTCATCTATTTCCTTTGTCTCTTTCCAAATGTTATCTTCTTTTTTCAAATTATTAGGGGACACACTAATTAAAACATAGTTATGAGTAGTATTTCTATTTATGCTATTAGATCTCCTTAATTCCTACACACTGGACCTTTAACTTTGTGACCATGCATGCATTTTTTCATATGTTGTGCAAACAAACTCAGAATCAGAAGTGAGTACAGTTACAGTGGATGTTCAATGTTACAGGGTTATTGACACTCCGTGACTGGAGTTATGTGTTCATCAGAGTGACCGTTCTTGTGTCTGGTTGTTTTTAGCATACGTGATCTGTAACGCCTCCAAATTATCATCATTTTGTGGTAGTGTGAGACTCCGTTGTGCAATAGGGATGTGCATTACCAAAAAATTTGATCAAATACGAAGTTATACCAGGACAAGAATCACAAATACCGACACAGATACTTTTTATGATTAAAAGTTGCTAATAAACCATCATGTAGGGAAGAGCAATGTGTTCCTATGAATCATTTTCTGCTATTTTCTGTTAATTACAAAATGATCTGCAGAACAAGCTGGTTGCTATGAGCATGCCCAGAATGAGATTGAACGTGAAATGTTTTTCTGTGTCGTTTTTTGTATGGATGAACTGTTGCTTGTAACAAATCAGCGGACGTCCAAAGGTAATGCTAATGCCGAGTTACTGGAACTTTTGCATCTCATTAATGCTCAGTGTCCATCCTTCCTTTTTACTCCTCTGATTTATGACTTCTTTCCCTCTCTCTCTTTCCTTCTTTTTTTCTCGCTCTCGTTCACTATCAGGTAGAAGACAGTGTCAGCAGCAGTGGCAGTAGTCCCCAGTGCTGTGCTATCACTCTCACTTCCTGGTGTACTTCAAATGAATTGCTCTGAAGATAACAGTGGTCGGAAGTCAGGAGTCAGCTGAAGTTTCCAGAAATATTAATGAAGACACTGCGCAAGCAAGTGTGTGTGGTGTGTGTGTGTGTGTGTGTGTGTGTGTGTGTGTGTGTGTGTGTGTGTGTGTTTACCTGTGCTTGTGTTTATTTTTCCAAACAGACTGCTACACATTTGTTAGAGCTGCAAGTGGAAACAGAGGCACGCAGGCTTTACAATTGATGAAAAAGGACATGAGGCCGCGCTACAGTCAGGTGGCGACAACACGGATGATGATTGACGGACAGTGCAAATGGGACATGTAAACAATCACTTTCAAAACTCATGGCTTCTGAATGCAATATGTAGTTCCCAAATATAAAAGCTTTGCTGAAACCGACACATGACATAAGGCATGGTTAGCGCTGCAGTATGTAAGAGTTTAATGTGAACATAGTCCCATCCTATAATCTAAAAGGTGAGATTTAGCAGACAACAGCATCTCATCTCCACTAATGGAGACCAAGTAGATGTGCTCTATTTACCCAAATTAAATTCCTCTGCTGGGTATTTGACTCTGTTGGGAAATAATATGAACCAGCAGGAAGTGACACATTGAAACTCAACAGTCCTAACTCCTAAATGGTGGGTGAGCACAAGAAAGCTGAGCTGAATATCTCTCCTCCCTTTGGTATATTTGGTATTTAGTAAATCATCACTGACCGGCCAGGCTGCTGTAGCCGAGTGCCATCATGAGTTTACTGACCTCACAGGAATTCAGGATTCATCAACTTGCAAATTCCCTGGTGCCTCTTTAAAAAAAACGACACACATTTATGAATATACACTGTGTCAGTTGTATTGATTGTGTGCAACCGTCGTCCTGCAGTATTACACGACTAAACTAAATGAGAATGAGAAAATGTTACACATTGGTCATACATCTAATCTTTAAGATTTGATTTGAGTTCATGAGTTGTTTTCAGAGTTATAGCTTCCAGTCACTGTTAAAGGACTGACTGAGAATCAACCCTTTATGCAGCAGTCACTCTCTGACATTAAGTGTGTGTGTGTGCATGTGTGAAAGAAAAGTGCAATGACTAAAGTAAAGCAATTGGCATTGAAAAGACTGACTGGCAGTGCATTGTTTAGGTCTTACCTCAAGTTGGCATCAGCGGTTAACTCATGCATATGCCAATCCAAATGGCGACCATTAAAGAAATCCTTGTTGTAGTTTTGTTGATCACGGTCGGTCCTAAAAGACAAATCTGGAAAAAGTAGGCTTAACAGTTCTCAGCAAACGGCTGTAGGTTCCCAACACCAGTGTAACTCAAGAATTGTTGCTACGCATGAGCAGGGAGCTCCAACAATTTTACACATCATAGTCTGTTTACAAGTCTTGGGCAGTGCTGCATATGTGCAAACAGTTAAATTAAGCATTGTGTGACTCCAGAGGCCGCTGCACAAAATCTAATAATTCAACATCAGTAGTGACTAAAAAAAAGTTAGAAAGAAGTAATTTTACCAGACCTCTGTAGCTCACTCCTTATCTCTGTTTAAGGCTAGTAGCGCAGGCAACATCAGTCGCTTCTTGTATAACACACCAGAGTCTCAGACTGAACTGTCTGCAATCAAGTCAGATTGAGGCTAATGTAAGTGCCAGATTTTGATAAGAAACAAAAGTCTGCTGCGTCAATTTTGGAATTTCTTTTGTCCATTTGGAATCAGACAATGTTATAGTGGAATGCTAAATAGGTGGAGTACTCTTTAAAGGTGCTACCCACAACCACAGGATCCAAAAAAAGAAGGACATTCATCATGTGAATCTCATAATATGAGCCTACTCAACCAAACTGTCACCCAGGTTTCAATTCTCGTTTAATCTTGTACTTGATTTTGAATGAGTTGGCGCGTTTTGTGCCGAAGGTATCATCAGATTCTTAAATTGGTCGAAAAAACAAACATTATCGTATTTATGTTTCAGGAAACGGATACAGTATATTTCTGGTGACCCGGAGAACTTGCAATTATGAGTTTGTTATTGAGGTGTTAAAACTACAGCACTTCTTGCTATTACACTTTGTCTGCATGTTTACATGTATGCGTACATAATGTGCGTCCGTGTGTTCATAGACCCTTTGCTGGTACTTGTATTGAACTGGAAGCTGTCCTAACACATTATCACCCTCTCGGGGGAGTTGTGTTGCAGGCTTGTGGCCAGCAGGAAGTAGATTCTGACCACGTACAACAACAACAGAGCCAAAATATTTATTTTCTTCTTATTGATGTTTTACTACTGAATTAGATTTTGGTTGTGACTGCAGCAAAAATTGCTTTTGATAATAGATAGAGCTCACCGAGAGCTTTAAGCAGATGCACTATGTTAAAGCTTGTTTTTATTTATAGAAGGACACATTATTCTTACAGCCTCTTGGCTCCAAGCCATTGGTTTTTGGTTAAGTCTGAAGCCAATCTGAGTTTCGAGCTGGGGTCTTAGTGTGGATTAGGTTGGGTTACAGGTTGTGCCTTACGCTCTTTACATTGAGTTCTACCAGGATTGACTGTTTTGATTTTGGAAAGTAACCTTTGGCATTGTGTTAATGTATTACTTTATTGCCATCAGGATATTATTGTATTGTCATCAGGATAAGTGTGACATAAGGGATTCACAAAATAAGTCACTCAAACATAAAAATAAAATCATTATTTACTGACAGGCATGTTAGTTGAATGCACCACACTGTAGCTTCTTTTTTTTGTTTTGTTAGTCCTATTTCAATAAATTAATTAAATATGTATGGTTAAATTAAACAGAGAGTGAGACTATGACAACCTGGCATGTTTGGAATGTGAAGTCTGTGTGTCTCATGTGTATTTGCCACTTGGGTGTTTGGTGCATGCTCTACCTGCAATTATAATGTTTTGAAAACCACTTGAAGGCAGCATATTATACTAATACTGTACTGACTGGTAGCACAGTAAACAAAAGCTCAAAATGATGAGGTAAATATTCTAGTTTTAGATTGACAGTGCAGTTGTTTGGATTCAAAATTATTTCATTATGTAAAACTATCTAGAGGATTATGATGAAATTTAAAAGCTTAAAGCAAATATAATAGTTTTTTTTGAAAGAGTTCTCTTTGAGCTGCGCAAGCAAAACCTTTACTGATGGTTTGGGGTGAGTATGTCATGACATATTTATTTTTTCTGATCTCTGTTCCTTTGACTGATCACACCTTCAACTGAAGGACTAAAGTAAAAACCCTTTGTTGCCTTGAGAGTACCCAGTTTAGCTGGATTGTTACAGCTGTTTGCAGTATCTCACAGTGGAGGATATATGGGGCATGCTGAGAGTTGGTGTGACTGGAGCATTGAAAGGAATTCTACTTTCAAGAGGTAAAATGTTTTTCGTCTGGCCATATTGATTTGTTGTTAATTTGAAATGTGTCCCACAGTCGGCACACTTTTCTCTACAGTGACTTCCACTGGGATTCACAGTTTCATTTCAGGAGGCCAGGGGATTTATTTTGGGTTTGTGTTTAGTTTGAAGTGTGTTCCACAGCCCATATTGTCCACTGGACTCATCCAGTGCTACAGGGAATACCGGGCTTGATTTGTAGTCAGTGTTGTTGTTTGGCATGCGTCTTGCACACCCCACTGAGATAATCTGATGGGAAAAAGTGATTAATGTAGGTCCTTCACAGGAACATGTCCAAAAAGAGTTATCATGGTGAGCAGACACATGTGTAGTGAAAAGCAATGTGTTCTCTTTGTTTATTTTTTGAGTTTATTGTCCATGATACTGCAAACATTCCTGAATTGCTATTGAGAGTGGGTGAAGGCACATGTGTGTCCTTGCAAGAACAACAGTGAACAGATTGGAAGTGCAATTGGAAGTGCAATGGATTATGAAAGTGCAATGCTACATTGCCAGTGTTCTCATTTAAAGGCAGTTTCTAATGGAGCGGTAAACATACAGTCTTTTAGAAACACTTCCTACGCTAGTGCTCGTCAGTCTAGAGAGAAGTTGAACATATAGTTGGCAGGTGGTATGTTTATTTTCACTATTGATATTATGTGTGTATTATGTTTGTTCGAGGGGAAAAAAGGACTCGTGAGAGGCAGGTTGCATCTGTTTGTTTTCCTCGTGGAAGATGTGGGAGTGGAACATGTCCCAGTGTGTTTAGGATTATTTATTCACACAAAGAAAATCTGCTTTCTTTACCAATTTGTGAGGATTTACATAGTCATGTTATTAAGAAAGCTAAAAAAATTAATAAAATCTAATGTGTCTTTTGGATCCATGCAAGAGTATAAATGTATAAAACATGATCTGTAATGTCTGTGGTGTCCTCCCTTGAGAGGGTGTGGTGCAAGGTTTGGAACATTTCCCAGTGTGTGTAAAAACTTGCTGACTGACATCCTGTATAGTGCTGATGTTTCCTGCAAAAACCCATACGTCACCTCTCATCCCGCTCATCCGGTTCATCTCTCTCTCTTCTGCCTGCTCTCTTTTCTCCATACACCTCTCTTCTTTCGTTCCCGCACACTCTCTCTCTCTCTCTCTCTCTCTCTCTCTCTCTCTCTCTCTCTCTCTCTCTCTCTCTCTCTCTCTCTCTCTCTCTCTCTTTTGTTTTCTGTATGTTTAAAATTAAAAATATTTAATTGGGGAGACAGTTATAGGGAGGGATAATTTGTAAATATAATTTGTGTCCTTTCTTATCCATTTTCATTTCCATTCTACTGTCTACTCTTGCACCAACCGGAAATTAATTGTTAAACATATTACTTGTCCCCTTGGGAAAAATAGGTCACTGACAGGGCAGTAGCAATTCTTTAGCAATATTTCGGTGGACCACTAATTAAAGTGGGAAAGAAGAGGAAGGAAAATGAACTTTGAGTAAAAGATTATACCTTTTTGACCCATGATGGCAGCTGCATGTGCGCTCACCTCCTACACACATGTCAGACAAGTAATGAGCCTCGTAGCCACATATGCACATGTGTGCCCACACATAGTGCACACATGTACGCACGCCCAAAAAGTCAAATGCGTACTAACAGGCATTTAGATATTGCCCACTATTTTCCAGAGGCTATCTGACATCAGACATCTGATCTTTAATAACTTTTATCAGATGTAATGTGATATAATAATATCATCCAGAGGGAAAGATCATATGCAGTTTTCTCTGTGTGTGCGTGTGGGACTGCCTTAGAGGCCCTATAAAGTGGTGTGATTGCAAGTGTAGTCACAGCAATCACCTCCCACACTTTTTCAATTTGTTAAATGAGTGTGTGTGTGTGTGTGGGTGTGTGTGTGTGTGTGTGTGTGTGTGTGTGTGTGTGTGTGTGTGTGTGTGTGTGTGTGTGTGTGTGTGTGTTTGTCTTCAGCCCTTAGATTATTGCACTTTGTGGACTGTGAAATGGCAGGTTAATGGGGGCCGTTGTGCCCACCTCATCTATTCACATAAAGACAAGCACACACAAATACACACATGCACACACATGCAATCCCTCTACTTGGGTAGAGGCAGACGAGGTAAATAAGGATCAGGGTAAAACAAAGACATTTTAAAGATGCAGTGAAGAACTACTACTACTACTACTACTACTACTACTACTACTACTACTACTACTACTACTACTACTACCGCAACAAGCTAATGAAGGGGGAGATTTGATAAGGGGTTATTATGTGTATATTATATGTACACAATGATTCTCTTTATTCCGTTGATACTGATGTCACTTGATTGATGGTTGTTTTAATATTTATAATTCTCTCTTTTTTACTGTATGTATTTTTCTTTGGTGTACTACAGTGTCTGTCTTGAGATAAAGTGTTTGTTGTTATCAAATATCTGAAAAGGCTGTGACAAGAGGACCGTGCAGTAGGGAAAACGAGTATTGCTCAAATTTGGATGCCATTAGTTTCTGTTTAAAACGCATTATCCCCTCGTAGATCTTTATTTCGTCACATTGCTAGCGGGTGATCTCCCATACTTCACAAAAGAAGCCTGGTGTTCCCTCTGTCAGAACAGATGCCTGATTATTTTAATATTGCATATTTTTGAGGCTACTTTTGTTTATTGCCTAAAGGTTTTCTACTTAAATTAAATCTTTATAGTGTTAAAGTTTGTGATTTATTTTATGTCTGACTGAGTGGTTAGCTTGCCGGCCTTCTCTCCTCCTTCACTATAAATGACATTAATTAATTAAAGGGTTAAAAAATACATTAACTTCTTTTTCTATTTGAATTCATTCTATGCATATCACGTTTTCCTGTCCAATATAAATATTGTCTTACATGACAAAATGAGTGTTAGTCCACTGTATGCAAATTTATATGCATTTAAAATATGTCATTTATATGTAAAGATGATGCCTGGAAAAATATAGTGTCGAATAAAGTTTCTCCTTTGACATTTTAAAAGAAAAATGGATGACTTCGGTTTATCTTTTAAAACATTGAATTTCCCTAATTCTCTTAGTTTCACACACTTTAAACGTTTTACAGTTATCATGACCAGTTATTATTGACCATTAAATTAATTACCAGAAAATGAGCTCTTTTTGATTTGTATTTTGAAAATCTAAATAACAATTAACTGTATTTTAAGCAGGTAATGAAAATAATTTAATGTTGAGTGTAAATGTAAATAATAATGTGAGCATTAAACATTACTACACAAAAACTGCTGCATTTCACATGAAGTGTTCTTGTCTTTATGGTCTAGCCCCAAGGTATACCTGTAAATACTCTGCGCTCACTTATTTCCTTCTCTCCTCTCTTACGATGTCCCCCATCCTCTTCTCCATACATCACTGCTTCCCGCTCTTTCTCTCTCTGCCTCTGATTTTTCTTTTACCTCTTTCACACCCTTGCCTTGTCTTGAGTTTGTGGATGATTAGTTAGACAGCGGTCCTGCTGGCTGTTGTTCTGACTATCCTTAGATCACAGAGGGTGATGTGATCACTAGAGAGAAGCTGTTGTGTGTGTGTCTTGTGCTCCGGATATGCATGTGTGTGTGGGCAGACAGCGGCCGTGTGAAGCATGCTACTGGTAATGAAAGCAGTAGGACCGGGGAAGAGGTGGAGAGGAGGTCAAGTAGACCACAGTGAATCGCACACACATATGGACACACAATAGTAAGATAATGCATAGTGAATCTGCATACACAGTGTCTCTCTCACCCATCCACCCACCCCGCCACACACTCACATACACACCTTTGTTGCACCACCCTGCTGACTTAGAGGACAATGTAAATTCAGTCAGGGATGAGTAATAACACTGCAGATACACACATTCTCCTACACATGCACACGTGTGTATGGGCACACGCAGAACCATATTTTCTTGCACACATTTCCCTGCTTCCAATTTCTGACAAAGCCACACCAGCATAGACCTCGGGCTAATAATAGGCAACATATACAAATAAAAGCACAGGGTGTGCACAATGTCCAGATGCTTGGATTTCAGAAAAGGCTAATTATGTTATAGGGCAATGCTGTAATGCATGTGGTACAGCCTTTTCTAATAAATGAATGAATGAGGAATATAAAATTCAGCACTAAACAGAGCTTGCAACTGGATAAAGGTGGCATATGTTGATTTAATTTAAATGAATTATTGAACAGTACACATTTCATTTTCCTTGGATTATTTCTTTGTTTTGCTCCTATGACTTTCAGACACAAAACCTCCTCCTCCATCACACAGACCAGATTATTCTATTGTAATAATAAAAAAGAAATATTATAGAAAGGGATTCGTACTGTAGGGTACTTTTCACAATTGTATTCATTTGAATAACTCAGTTGTCAGGTGCTACTGTAATTTCCAATACATACTGGAAACTAATGCATGGTGGGTTTAATGGAAAACCAATAACAATTGCTAAACAAAAGAAAGCCCATTGACCAAGCTCCCCCTCTGCCCGTCCACTCGTTGCACGTTACGGTAGTCTTCCAATTGCTAGCTTGACAGTTGTGAGTATTAACAATAGCCATGTTTGTTGTTTACATTTATTATGATATGTTTACGTTCATAATGATAATCTTTGAGGGAGTGGCCTTCGAGGGAGGCCTAAAGTCGCTACATTTATGCAATGGTGTGGATATGCTAGTAGGTCAATAGCTATAATGGCCCATACATGCTAGTAGTTACTCACCTCACACTGTTGTAATCTCTCACCTCATCTCTCTGTGCTTTAATGAGTTTTATACTGACTGTGGGGATTTTTGAGACTGAAACCGTGTTGTTCAATGTTCCCATGCAATACTTCCACTGGATACATTTTATGATGGTGTGTGCATCAATCAGAGATTTAATTATTAGAGTGAGCTAAACACATTCTCTTACCATATTTGCAGTGCTTGGTGCAGCTTCCTTTCATTAGTTGTCTCAATGTCAGCGTCCCAGGTACCGATACAAAACACAGTGTAAAATTAGGGTTGAGGCTGGTTTGAATTAGTAAGTAGCGACCATACAACTGAATGTGATGGGTAGAGACGTTTGTCCAGAGAGAAAAATTTGCTGTAACTTTCCCTTTTTTGACTTTATTTGACAGTGAGAGGTGACAGGAAATGAGGAAAGAGAGAGAGAGAGAGAGAGAGAGAGAGAGAGAGAGAGAGAGAGAGAGAGAGAGAGAGAGAGAGAAAGGGAGAGAGACAGAGAGAGAGAGAGAGAGAGAGAGAGAGACAGAGAGAGAGGGAGGGAGGGAGGGGGAGAGACGGAGAATGACACGATAACAGTATGGTATACGTTCTCGTTTTCAAACAAATACATACTTATGTAACATGTTTAATTGCCACCATTACACACGTTTGCCTATTATTAAGCAGGGATATGAAAAATACAAGAAAAATAAAAACATATTTATACATTGCCTGTATGAATATCTTTCCTTGAGTTAGCATATAGCTGTGTTTGCATTTGATCGATTTGCATTAACATTCCCATCCTGCTACTGTGTTTAACTTTGCTCTATGAATTTAGCATTGGTGTGTTGTAATTACTTAATAAGCTATCTAGCTATCCAGTTTTAAACATGAAGCATCTCTTGAAATACTTAGAGACTGAAATTGAGTTGAAGTTGGGAAAGCATGAATAAAAAATGACTCTGCTGAGGCTCGAGGAGAATTCAAAACAATATGACTTGGTAAAGAACCCATGAAATGGAGATTGGAGGTGACTTTATGACAAGTGGACCTGATAAAAAAGAAACAGGCAGCGGTTTTGCAAGCTGATGAGCAGCGGAGCACATCGCATCAGAACTTCACAGTACATTTACCATACAGTTGAGGAAAATGATTTGGGTCTTTTTTTCAGTGCATATTTCTACCAGGTAAACTTTTTGTGAAACTTTCAGTCTGTATCATCTCCTTGGAGAACCTTAGGGTGAGGTGCATTGATAAACACCACCAGAAGTCATTTTTCACTTCACGGGCTCTAGTCGATGCTCATCACATTATAATAACATTAGATCTGGCTGTTTTCACTGCCCCAGATTTTGGCTGTGTGGGAGTAAGGGACTCTGCAGGGAATTTTGTCCAGGAGAGAAAAGTGCAAACTTCTAACTAAGTTCCTCACACACATAATGATGCACCTGTCCATTAAAGCTAAATGAGAAAATTAAGTCATACATTACACTCAAGCACACGTGAAAAAAGAAACACGCACTTGCATACTCATTTGTATGCTCGTTTAGCCATCCCTTGTTCCTTCACCTCCGCTCTGCTCTCTCCTCATTGACTTAATTAGTTGGTGCATTCAACACACCTGCTAAAGTGAGAGAGACCCTTTTTAAATAATGAATAAATATAGCTCAGCATGTATGACTCTTTAGCGTAGTTCATCATTCACAGGCTTTTCATTCTTTTCCAGGGACTCAGATGTTTAATTATCTCACCTCCCCCAGATGGGTTGTGGTTTAAAAAAAAAAATAAAATAGGTCGGGATGTCAGTTTAGATTGTATTTTACATCTACATACATTTATCATCATATAATTTGATTGTGATTTATAGTTGTTTAGGCTCTAATATAGTAACACAGAGTTAATTAGTGCTTCATTAGGAATGTACTTAAGTACTTGGAAAACTAGACTTTAATTAAGAAACCAAAGTGTAATTACACAAATACAAAGATGTTGTCACCGGCAATCATCACAGCTCTAGGTTAGCCGGATGCATCATGTGAGTGTGTGTGCGCCCACTGTACTGTGAGTTAATGAGAGCAACTGCTGAGTGGCTCCAACATTGTGGACATCTGCCCTTTCCTTTTTTTTTGTCTGTCTCTGTCTTTCTCACCCTCATTTCTCCTTTTTAACTATCGGCCTTTCCCTGGAACAACCTTGAAGTGTCTTTTATCTCTGCGGGCAAGCTCAGTGTTGTTGGACGTCGTGTAATGTCAAACAAAGTACAGTAATGTTTCTGGTGTGTGAAAGATCTGAGAAAGAATAAATGCTGACAACATAATTGCCTTGATACTGTCCTGCAACCTTCATCCTTCCTGTCAGTTCCTGCTGGCTGTCTTAGAACACCAACTTTAACAATTAGGAAGATTACAGGGACAGAAGCGTGCCACTTAAGCGTACCAGTCCACACCCCATTGCATCCAAACAGTGCTGTGGTCAATGGTACACAGCCAGTCGAGCAGATGGGAAAATAACACCTGGGTCTCACTGTTAGCTGATAATGCCAACAATCAGCACACAGTCTCAAACTGGAAAAAGAAAATCTATCTTAGTGATTGCTTTCGTGAGATGTTTGTTCTCTTTGAGACAAGTTGGCAAGATCATTCTTCACAAGGAAACAAGTATTGACTGGACATTCTTATACATTCAGCCAAGGTCTTGGCTTTGTTCAGGCGGTCAAACAACTCAGATGTTATTTTCACTGCAACTTTGTCCAACCCATCCTGTGGGAAGATTTTTCAGACACCTTGTAAAGAAATGCTGCGCAGGCATTTACTTCAGCTATTCCAGCTTCCTCTCCCCTTGAAAGAGTCTGAGACTGGCAACAAAGAACTTCTATACAATATTCCTCTCTCACTGTCCTTGGTCCTAACGTGTTACTTTTCACAGCTGTGTCACTTCAACTGACTAACTTCTGAAGTTTAAATAAGTTGAATTAATTTATTTTTAATCAAAGGTGAATTCATCTGTTATTATAAATGTAGAAAGATGCAGAACAAAAGGGAGTTGTTGGTACTTTGGTGAAAGTTGGGTCTTAGACGATGTGCTGAGAACAGACTTCTCTGGTGATATGATCAATGAGACCAAACTTTATAAACTTGATCACCTTCTTCAGTTAATTAAATCCCTACAGCCATCTGAAGACATCAGAACAACATGTTCTCGACATCTCTGAAACCTTTCGCCTCAAATCCCAGTATGTCGTCTCAAAGGGCTTTACAGGCCAAAGAGTGTGTAGAGAAAACAGCAATCGGGATCACAATCACAACCAGGATCAGGTGTGAATGACTAGTACAGTTTACTGTGTGAAGTGCATGCACATGCCCATGCTTGTCTGATTAGGACAGAGAGAGGAGAGCTGCATGAGTGGTAGCCTATGTGACAGAGAGAGGAGAGCTGCAGGAGAAGGGCTGTACTCTCAAAATCATTCTCTTCTTCTTTTCCTTTTACAGAAAACAACATAACCTGGGGTACCACTTGAATTACAATATGCTAATAGGTTATTATAAATGTTTTGCCCGAATAATACCAACAAATAAACTCCCTCCCCCAACTACATTCAAACGGTACCAGGCGAATTTATGGTAGATATCACTGCTGATGGTGGTTTACAGGTGCATGTGATGAATTAAAATAATAATGGTGCTATTGATAGCCACATCTGTCTGTTACGGTGATATAGAAGGTCAACTGCTACAGCATTATTGGAGGACTTTGACAATGTGACCCAGGCAATCTGTAAAACTGTCGTTCTTCTTCTTTGCTGTCTAGTGGAGAATAACGAGGTGTTGATACGTAAACAAGTGATTAAGGGTGTGTCTTCATCCATCTATGGTTAACACAGCTTAATATATCTGATGAAAAGCATGTTTTGGTTGTGAACTTATATAAGAATGTATGCATCTTCCCCCAGGACAAAGTCATTCATACAAAAAAGAAAGAAAATGGCCACATCAGAGTCAAGAGTAATGGACAGCTATTTCTGACTCTCTCTCTCTCTCTCTCTCTCTCTCTCTCTCTCTCTCTCTCTCTCTCTCTCTCTCTCTCTCTCTCTCTCTCTCTCTCTCTCTCTCTCGTCACACATGCTGCACTTATAACACAGTGCTTGATTCCATATTGGTGAGGTGGTGCAGCTGCTGTCAGTCAAGCTGTCTGTGGCAACATTCATCACAGACATGTAGGGATGCCAGACCACACACTCATACACAGACACCCGCATACATTCAAGAGCACATCCACATGGCTAAATGAGAAGGGCACTTGCTCAGCAGGGATATATTCACTACCCTGCTAGCTGTCACATTATGGAGTGACACACACACACACACACACACACACACACACACACACACACACACACACACACACACAGGTTGAATAGGACAGTGTTCATAACAGAGAGCACTGCCTGTTTGTCATTTATATTCATGGCAGAGGAACATATTTGACTTACATCAAGGATGCTCTCTTGGAACGATGAATGGCTTACAGATGCTCAGAAGAAAACAAGGGTGAAATAATAATTAAAAGGACATCTCAGATTTGGTTATTGTACCCAATGATTGCCAAATTCCCTCCGAACTGTAGATGTTTTGAATTATTATTTAGCTTAGATGAAATGTCTGCTCTGCGTCATGTGGCAAGGCCGGCTACTAAGAGGAGTCCCTCCATAACCTTTATAGCACAAGGTAATGGAGGGAGAGATAGCAAACAATTGGGAATAATTACAAATAAGGTATACGCCACTGAATCTGAAGAAGAAGAGTTGGAATGGGCCACCAAATGAAGATGAAACTTGATGCGAGATGGGGCAAGCATATCAGCCGTATTGGACCATAAAGTTGTAGCATCAGCAACAAGATTATGGAGCACTTATTACACTGGAACCTGTGAGCCCTGAGGTTTACTGCACGAAACTGAGCTGTTCTGGACATAAACATTTTTGGGGAAATATGAGATAACAAATTATTTTCACTCACAAGCCGAGTGTGGACACGCCCTCAGCTATCGCAGTTCAGGGAGTACAAAGGGCTATTTGCCACGGAAAGAGGAATGCGCTGAGCTGAACAGTTCTCGGAACTGTGAAGAGGATAAAGCGAGGCTCAGCTGTGCCATATAATGTTATTAAGAATAACGCTATGGCTACCAGGACAAGAAACTGATTCAAGCAACTGAAGAAGTACTGTTTTGATCTCTTTATTGGAACAGGAGTATTTCTGCATGTCAATGAAACATTATCCTTAAACATCCTTAAATTGGAAGCACTTGATAGTCAACCAACCTCCAAATCTTCATCCTGAAGGGAGGTAATGTTTATCTAAATATGCCTCATACAGAGTCAGGATAGCAAGGATGCAGCAGCATTTCCTATTCTTAGCATGGGGGCTTTACTTTCTGATACCCCCAACTGTGAAACACAGAATCATGTCACCAGTGCCGAGGGCAAAGACTGCTTATGCAACAAGTACAGGGATTTTTTATGGGCGTACTCCTTCATTTCCATCTTTGTTTTAAAAATACTAATGCAGCATTATATGCCATTATTAGTCAGCGATAGTGGAAAGTTGACAGGTAATTAGGGATTCTGATCCTGGTTGGTACCTTAAGCCCACAGGAGCATCATTTCATTTTCTTAAAGTGTGAGTGAAAGTAATTACCTTTCACGGCAGCTGGATTTTTGCGATATCACAAGAAAATCCATCTTGTCAGGCTTCAAGTAATGCGTTTGTGTCCGGCCAGCCAGTAACCGGACCAATCAGCATCCTATGAGGAGCTGCTGGCATCTAAAGGTGTGGTTTAGGTGTGTGAGACGATCCAGAGAGGTGGCTGTTTGTTCAAAAATGCAATGGCAGCTTCCAAAGAGGTTCAGGTAAATGCTACAATAGCATCAGTCATATCAGCACTGGAGAATATTTTCTACATTGGAAAGAAGATCGAAGAGCAGCACTGGTGGCTTTTTTATTAAGATTGTGCTCTTCTTCCAGCTGGCTTCGGAAAGAGTTTGATTGACAGATGGTTCATCCAATCACCAAGTATTTTTTGAAAGTGCATTTTTTTCCAATCAGTTTCCAATGATGGCTTTTCAGATGAAAGTAAACCTGTTATGTAGCCTGTGTAGACAAGATAACTGAATACAATGCCATCTGTTCCATCCAAAGCATTGTGAGACTTAAGAATGAAAACATATTTAGATCCCCTGTTATAGCCTATATCAGGTGATAAGTCCTGGTTGAACAAGTAGCACTTGCATTATTCAGGTAGTTGATCCACAAAGAAGAGTGGGCAAGAGCCTATTATAGGGTGTAGCTTGTGTGAAATAGCACTAGGAATTACAAAGTTTAGAAAATGGAGTAGTATTGATTTCTTTAGAGCAGGAGCATGTTGCATGACTCTGGCTTTGGAGCAAGAGCTCATTGAGAAACCAGTCTGAAGAGATCATTTTCTTCAAAGCTGGAGATAAATGATAACAAATGACAAAGCCTCTAACAATATAATGGCTCATGTTGCCTTTATGGACTAAACATCCATTCACAAAGCTCACATGCAGTAACAGAGAGACAATAACCCACAGTAGCAGACATTAATGTACAGATATGAGCACAGGCTCACTCTCTCTCTAATTGTCTTTGAGATGACTCTGCCACTTTATGCTCAAATCTCATGGAGGATGGATGATGATTATGGGGCTGCAGAGCATCACTTTTGGAATGCAACAATCACACCAGCGCAGTTACTCATACACATTCACCTGCAAATGCCCTTGCAAATCCACCTACACACAAAACTATTTTCATAAAGCCTTCAAGCCTGCTCGCACAAACACATTTACCGACGACATGACGATTCATGCAATTTGTTTGCGTAGGAATGCTGATTAATATTTGTAAAGTGATAATATACAGCTGAAAATGGCTCTATTTTTTGGATAGGAAAGCTTGGCAAAAAATGTATTCTTGCATCCATTGAATTTAGGCTGCTTTTCCTTTTACCTTTACAGTGTGTTTGAAATTGTATTAATCAAAATAGTCTATTGCCATATCCATGGTCTAATGACGATAATAATCTCAATTGATAGATTTTGATGCTATCCCAAATATATCTTAGAAAATAGCATAAAACGTGTCATGTTTTCAGTTATTTGTTGCTTACATAATGTTTTTTATCCTTTAAAAAAACTTCCATCACAGATCAGGGACACAAACTCTTGAAGAATGGAATGGGAAGCAGTCAATACTAGTGACAAATCATAAATGAAAAATGTTAACAAAAAATAAAAAGAATTCAATTTGAGTGTGAAACCATGACCTTATAACCTGTGAAAGGTATATCGATTGAAAAGTGAAGAATGATGAAGAATTTCTAAACGTTAAACAATTTGCTGAAAAATACCACAAGATGTAGTCAGGCAAGGCATTTACCAACACAGGCAGCTGTGGTGTTGTTGGGCAAGATACTGAACCCCAAATTGCTCCCGATGGCACAGCCAACGGTCTGTCAATGTGTGTGAATATTGCTCCTGATTAGCAGGTAGCACCATGTAAGGCTAAGTCACCAGAATATGAATGTGTGTGTGAATTCTGACTTGTGTTTTGAAAGCGAGACTAGAAAAGCGTTGTGTAGCACACAGTCCATTTAACAAATCAATGATAGGTATTGTAGAAGAGTTTCATATTTAATCATCCATCCATCGTCTACTGCTTATCCGGGGTCGGGTCGCGGGGGCAACAGCTCCAGTAAGGAACCCCAAACTTCCCTTCTCTGGGCCACATCCGCCAGCTCCAATTGGGGGATCCCGAGGTGTTCCCAGGCCAGTGAGGAGATATAATCTCTCCACCGAGTCCTGGGTCTTCCCCGGGGTCTGGAACACCTCCCTAGGGAGGCGGCCAGGTGGCATCCTTACTAGATGCCCGAACCACCTCAACTGGCTCCTTTCAACGCAAAGGAGCAGCGGCTCTACTCCGAGTCTCTCACAGATGGCTGAGCTTCTCACCCTATCTCTAAGGGAGACGCCAGCCACCCGTCTGAGAAAACCCATTTCGGCCGCTTGTACCCGTGATCTCATTCTTTCGGTCATGACCCAGCCTTCATGACCATAGGTGAGGGTAGGAACGAAGATCACCTGGAAGATCGAGAGCTTTGCCTTCTGGCTCAGCTCTCTTTTGTCACAACGGTGCGGTAAAGCGAATGTAATATCGCCCCTGCTGCTCCGATTCTCTGACCAATCTCTCGCTCCATCGTGCCCTCACTCGCGAACAAGACCCCGAGGTACTTGAACTACTTCACTTGGGGTAGGGGCTCATTCCCTACCCGGAGTAGGCAATCCACCGGTTTCCTGCTGAGAGCCATGGCCTCAGATTTTGAGGTGCTGATCCTTATCCCAACCACTTCACACTCGGCTGCGAACCGATCCAGTGACTGCTGAAGGTCACAGACCGATGACGCCATCAGGACCACATCATCTGCAAAGAGCAGCGATGAGAACCTCAGGCCACCAAACTGCAACCCCTCTGTTCCACGACTACGCCTCGATATCCTGTCCATGAAAATTACAAACAGGATTGGTAATAAAGCGCAGCCCTGGCAGGGGCCAACATTCACTGGGAACGAGTCTGACTTACTGCCGAGTATCCGGACACAACTCTCGCTTTGGGCGTACAGGGATTGGATGGCCCTCAGAAGTGACCCCCTCATCCCATACTCCCGCAGCACCTCCCACAGTATCACCCGGGGGACCTGGTCATACGCCTTCTCCAGATCCACATGTAGACAGGTTGGGCATACTCCCAGGCCCCCTCCAGGATCCTTGCGAGAGTGAAGAGTTGGTCCGTTGTTCCACGACCAGGACGGAATCCGCATTGTTCCGCCGAATAGGCCGAACCCTCCTTTCCAGCACCTTGGAGTAGACTTTACCGGGGAGGCTGAGAAGTGTGATACCCCTGTAGTTGGCACACACTCTCTGGTCCCCCTTTTTGAATAGGGGAACCACCACCCCAGTCTGCCACCCCCTAGGCACTATCCCAGACTTCCACGCAATGTTGACAAGGCGTGTCAACCAAGACAGCCACTCAACACCCAAAGCCTTCAGCATTTCTGGACGGATCTCATCAACCCCTGCGGCTTCGCCACTGTGGAGTTGTTTGACTACCTCAGTGACTTCCAACAGGGAAATTGACGATGGTCCCCCATCAGCTTCCAGCTCTGCCTCTACCATAGAGGGCGTGTTAGTCGGATTCAGGAGTTCCTCAAAGCCCTTGCTGTACACAGCTTGGATGGTTCCCAGCTTCCCCCTCCTGAGGTTCCGGACGGTTTTCCAGAAGCACCTTGGTGCCGACCGAAAATCCTTCTCCATAGCTTCTCCGAACTTCTCCCACACCTGCTGCTTTGCTTCTGCCACGGCAGAGGCTGCCGCCCTTCAAGTCCGTCGTTGCCCTGCAACTGTTTCCAGAGTCCTCCCAGATAACATAACCCGGAAGGACTCCTTCTTCAGTCGAACGGCTTCCCTGACCACCGGGGTCCACCACGGTGTTCGAGGGTTACCGCCCCTTAAGGCACCTAAGGCCTTGAGACCACAGCTCCTCACCACAGCTTCAGCAATAGAGGTTTTGAACATCGCTAACTCAGGTTCAATGTCTGAAAAGCTCCGCCGGAGGTGTGAGTTGAAGATCTCCCAGACAGGGTCTTCCTCCAGACGTTCCCAGTTCATCCGCACTACCCGTTTGGGCTTACCAGGTCTGTCCCCCACCCCTTGATCCAACTCACCACCAGATGGTGATTAGTTGACAGCTCCGCCCCTCTCTTTACCCGAGTGTCCAAAACATACGGCCTCAGATCAGATGATATGATCACAAAATCGATCATTGACCTTTGGCCTAGGGTGCTCTGGTACCACGTACACTTATGAGGTACATATTTAGTTAAAACAAAACAATGGCCTGATATCAGTCCAGTATTGTCTCATACATGTCAACGTCAGTAATTTTATGTGATGCGTCACAACTCACTTTTGAGGGCTATAAATGGATTGCGTTTTCAGAAAGGCATGAACTCCTTTTTCCTACGATATGAATTATGGTCTGTTCTATTTCACATGGAAAAATCACTCAATGATTTTCTTCAGTGATACAGAACAGTCATATTGAACGTACCTCTGCCGTATGCCCAACATTTTATTTTAATCAAACTGTGCAGTAGAGCATATAACTACTTCTTTAATTTGCAGACAACAAAAACTGTCTCACTAAAAGTGACACCTTTTGGTCTAACAATACACTGGTTATGATAGATGCACCACCTTTAGATTGAGATGAGGGAAGACAGCTATGGTGAAAATTAGATATGGGAGAAAGAATGGAGGAGGATGAAATAGGATATGTGCGGTGGGCACAGCGCAGAAGTGATGACCAACATTTACTTTGAGTCTCGTTAAACGTCACGGTTTGTGTGTGTGTCACCAAATAAAAATGTGTTTATTTTGCCTGTTTACTTCAGATATGTATGTGTAAACAGAAGCGTAATATTACAATATTTATCTGTATAATGGTCATAAATATGACCCAGATGTGTTTATGCGTGAGTATTGTAATGTTACAACCTGCTGCATTTGTTTCCTCTCATCACGCTCTCCCTTGCTAGTCAACCTTGCTCCACACTCACACACACACACACACACACACACACACACATACATGCACACACGCGCGCACACACACACACACACACACACACACTGCAGACCTCCTTTTGCTGATGACTCACTGCTGTGAAGTTTCCTCCTCTTTTTGCCCTAGCTCATTCTTTTTCACTCTTTCTTTGGTCCGTCTTCCTTTGTTCCTGTTAAGTTTAATGCATTTTCACACACTGTAAGGTTCAAAGGTGCAAGATATTCATAATGCATTTTTATCACCTTGCTTATGAGAATTGCATTAGTTTCCACTGGTTAAAAAATTGAAAGAAAAGATGGGGAATTGAAGTAGGAGAAAATAAAGGAAATGAAGAATTTTCTAAATACCTGTCACAGGGCAGAAAGTAGCACAGCATTTCCAAAATGGGCTTTTCATTAATTAAAGGAATAACTCTTTTCATTTCTGAAATGACAAATTAAAAAATAAGACCCATGGCATTTAAGTGTCATTAACTGTGAATCCAATATTTTGTGGAAATTGCCATATAAATTAGAAAGCAATCTGAATAAAATATGAATTGAATAAATTCTTCTTCCTATCAAGGATAAAGCCAGTGATTTTGCTTTGAATGTTCTTTGGTCAATTTATTTCATATGCATTACATTTTCTCTGCCAAGTATTCATCAAACTGATAGCAATTTGGAAAATATTGAGGCTCTGAAATGATATTGGCCTTGAATTAATTTTTCTAAGGTTTTAAATGTACACTGGGACAATTGTTGAAAGGTTTTTCGATTGACAAAATCTGTAAAATCTCATTTTGCCCTCATCCCCTCAAGCCTGTGACTATTACTCATGTCAAGGATGCAGCTATTCAAATTACAAACATTCCTTAATAAAGGACTAAGTCCTTTGCCACTAGGACTTTTAAAAACTCAAATTACACATAGAAAACTAATTTCTTTAGTTTCACATAGGCTACCACTCACTTTAAATGTACAGACTGAAACGTTTCTTGAGGATCTCCTCATAGACAATCTGTACCTGGAGTTCGGCAAGCAAATAGCTTTCATGGCGCACTTAAAATGCAAGCTACATATGTGGAAATAATTCAGTGGCATTCTGAAGATAGTTAAGACAAGATCAAAGAGGCAATCAAAACCATTTATTGTTAGAATAGAGAGACAAGTAAGTGGTGTTCAGAATCTCTTCATTTAGACCCTTGTTGTTAAAGATATCATTAAAGATCCTTGGATATTTATAACCTGCTCAGAGTAATGTTTGTATTATGAGTCACACAACTTGCTGCATAAAACCCAGGAATACAACACTCTTTGATTGTAGCAGGGCTGCCAGTGAAAAACAAGCACATATCATAAGAGACATTATTTCAAGATGCTAAAAATAGATATGGCAATAAAGAATAAACCCTCTGTCTTAAAGGGTCAGTAGAAGTTTAAGGTGACGTGGAACTAACACTGCAATGAAGCACTTTGTGTGTGATAGGCAAGACAGGGAGAGGTTGGGAGAACAAAACGTTACACCTAAATAGAAAAAACACCAAAAAATGCCAAATATATTTGTAGGAAATGGTAAAATTGGCCGTCTGTGGCAAAACTCCAAATCAACCACGCCTTCTACAAATGTACACTCCCATATAACTAAACTGCATTCTCCATTATGTTTTGAGGGAAGCGTATTTTCTCCTGGAGTCGCAGTTTTAAGCATGTGGTTAACGTGTTTATTGACATAAAAAAACATGTGTTGGTTATGTTGAGGCAACAAAACTACTTGGTTAGGTTTAGCAAATAATCATGGTTACTTATTAAAATAAGCAAGTTTGTTACATTACATGTGACAGCGCTGTGTGCTTTCTTTGGCTTATTAAAAAGTAAACTAAGTTATTATACACTTTTTAATATATACTGGTGAGATGTAAACATGGAGATACTCAAACATTTGTGGTGGACAAATGAACAGATGATAGCATGCTACTGAAAAAACTAGTTGAGAGCAGACTCTGGATGATGGCCGGATGCTGGTGGTGGATGACCGGTGCTGAGTGAGCTATTCATACAGACACATAGGCAAACAAGTGGCAGTAATACAATATGAAACCTGTAATGTATGATATAATACGCTCATAACAGAACCAAACATACTGCACAGTTAATGGCACCTCTTAACTTTGCCCTGAGTACATTCAATGTGTGGCTCCTGAAAAAAAGCTATCAATGAGTTCCCAAGGAGCTTCCCTCTTTACTGCATGAGCCTAGATGTTACCAAAGTGAGTGTTTATCTCCATTTAAGTGTAAAGGGTGAGTACTCCTTTAAGAGGCTGTGCTTTGTGTATACATTTATTCAACACTTTACATGTACAGTGAGTCGGGCAGTTATGTGTTTTGAGGCCTAATATGGAAATACAATGTGTGGTACCAACACCAGGATATACAGTCAGAGGCACAAGCTACAGGATGTGTCCTACAGCGAGTCTGTTGGTGGATCTTTAAATCCATTCTGCATCATATTCATAATCATAAAGAATGCATGCACACCTGCTCTGGTGTCCTCCTTGTTTTTCTTCATCTGTTAGGTGAAAGAAACATTTGTTTCAAGGAAGTCACATTTCATTACAGCTCAATGTTTTTTTTCTCTCTTTCTCATCTTCTATGCCAGGCCGGCTCTAAGAAGGGGGGTAAGCTTCTTCGTCAGGAGAGTTTCCACAAGGCAAGGCACTTTTGTCTTCCCATCTCATCGCGACAAAAAGCCCTTTCAAGGTCCTCAACTCCGTAATGAGCTGAATGATCTCGTCCACCTTGTTGTTTACCACATTGCTCTTTTGGGTTGTTTGTTTTTTCCAATTAAAACTATTAGCTGTAAGAATGACAATAATTGCAATCAATCTCGTGGCTGATTGTCTAATAAATAATTGTAATCTCACAGCAGTTCATTACAATCCAGCAAGCGCTGATTATAATAACTGTATGAAGGTTTTAATTGCAACATAGATGATGCTCTGTAACATAAATAAAATAGAACATTTTTAAAGCTTTATCATTTAAAACCTGATAAAAGATGATTGTTATTCTCTAGGAGGCAATTACAATTTGAGACAACCATATCAAATGAGTTGTATTAATGGAAATATGCTTTGTGTTTTGTGATCCTAATCAGACCATGAATATTCACCAGTGGGACTGCTTTTCTCAAAGTAATCTGGAAAGATCACGTATATTCAGAAAGAATGGCCTAATGAAAACAATTATTATTATTGCTTTTTGCTTCAATTAATGTTAAGCGAAGGACAATGTATCAGCACTTTCACTATTCATCTTTTGTCCTCTGCTTTGCACACGCCTGATTGGCTGGCATCTGTTAAAAACATATAACAAGAACTCCCTAAACATAGAATGTTAAACCAGGATAACTTTAACAAAAGTATGTCATGCTACATTATACATCATATTGGCACTGGTGGAACAGAGATTACAACATGTTGAACTGAACACAGAAAACTTAAAAAATATGAATGACCTTTTTACCTGTGTTAAATGGCAATGGTGTGTAGACTCAAAAGAGAATGCTTGTCCATTTTGTTTTCTCCACATGTCCCAATATATTTTTCTGTATGATCCCTTATTTATTAAAGACTCCATGCATCAATTGTTCCTCAGTTTTTAAAATTATGTTCTCCACTTATTTCCAAGTTTAAGTCCTTTATTTACATATCTGACATTTATTAGCATTGTTTTAAATGACTGGGTTTCCTTAGGCCAGATATAATGTTAACATGTCGAAACCAATAAACATACTGCAAACACCTTATCATAAGTGTATATTGTTAGCCGCAGTGAAATGAAAAACTCTGTGCAGGTGATCCCCGGATATTTGAGTTTCCCAGTCCGTACCACACTGACAGAAGCTAATTTGCCACTTCCATGACACACACACTGTTCTGAAATTGCCTCTTTCTCGTTCTTTCTCTCAACCACACACACACACACACACACACACGCCCACACACAATTATACTAACACTCTATTTTAGTGCTCACTCATATTCATTTTCTCACAATCATTGTATCAAGAAGTATCAAGTCGAATGCATGGGACCAATTTATCTCCAATAACACAAAACTCCAATACTCATGAATGTCAGTCGTCCAATTACCAACATTTCGCACCAATTACTTTTCTTCTCCTTTCTTCACTCCTTCTCATCCTTACATTCCCGCTCTCATTCATCAGGTGTTGAAGGTATTAATGGACATTCTTTGAAGAGATTGAACATTTCTGAGATTATCTTTTTATTCTTTGAGGAACACGAACATGCACAATATTAACATACTGTATGTGCACTGCATAGAATAGATTTTTTATTGGCCGCCCTGGACATCAGTTATACATAAATAGTAGACCATACATCAGTAGATACCTTATCTAGATAGTCACATCACACCCACACCTTGAACTTCAATATGTTTGACTGCTGTAGTTACTAGTTACTTATTATTAACCGATAGTTCAGGAGGAAGATTAAAAGTCCAACTGATAAATTGAAACTCTTCTCACAAACCTTTTTTTTTTTATCAGATTTATCTTATGACACTCAATAGGGCGGCCAACCCGTGAGGTTGGGAAGCACTATTAATCCACCTAACAGTATATGAAGTGATTAAAACTGGCTTCTAATTAACCATCTACAAATGCTAATAAAAGCAATAGACTAATAATGTTATGTATTACTATTTACTCACAGAAGCCTTTTTTCTGCATAACGAGTACTTTTACTTTTGATACTTACATTTTACTAATAATACTTATGTGCTTTTATTTAAGTAGGAGTTTGAATGCATGACTTTTACTTGTAATTAAATACATTTAGATTGTTGTACCGACAGTATATATATTGTTGTACTTAAGTAAAGGATCTGAGTATTTCTTCCATGACTGCCATTTTCCATGTTCGCAGGAGGAAAGATCCCCACTCACTGAACTTAAATTCAATTGATTTACTTAATTAGTATATCAAACTAACATTTCAGTCCCTATTAACCTTCACCAGAGACGTCTTTTTCCAAAACATTTTTTCCAAATAAAGGTCATAAATGTATGCCTTTATGATCGCAGAAATGTGTATGATCCCAGGCTGCATATGCGAAACCCCTGGATTACATCAGCTGATAACATTAATCAACTTATTGTGAACACATGGGCTCCAATGGTTGCCACCTGTTTCATTTGATGTGATTTATATACTGTGGCCTTTCAGTGCACTTAGCTGGGTAGTGCAGGAAATGCCCCAAAAAGTGTCACTCAATTAAATTAAAATGATTAAGATTTTCCGATGAAGTTTGATGCAAGTGAAAATGCTGTAGATTGTGTTTAACACAGAGACAAAAATGGTTGTCTTCCCTGTAATGTAGATGGATTATAGCTCAAGCAATAGTGAAGGGACATTTAGCAAACATCCTATTTACTGGAGGACCATTTTAATTTGCAACAAAGGGTGAAAGAGTGAAAACTAGCTTATTGAGTCAACAGTTCAGAGCTATTGCCTTTGATTAATACTCAAGGACAATATGACTGTATGCATACAAAACACAACTTTGCAGTTTCAGCATATTTTTGGCCATTGTGGAGTTTTACCTTGAAAACTTATTCAAAGGTTTACATAAAAGGCCAACAATAACTTATTTAATAAGACCTCATGTGTATTGTGTATTACATGTATATTGCTTGTTCGAATTTGAGACATTGTAATTATTACAAAAATGTATAAGTGGGACATTTTTGAAAACACTGACGTATACAGTGTGTTGGAGTCAATTCCCAGTTTGTCCAGTGTGTTAAACAGAACATCTGCAGCCGTTCTTTTTGGTACAACAAATCAAAACCATCTTGTCATTGGTGTTCTCTCCTCTGCTGTACTGTTGCAAAAAAAAGCCAAATAAAAAAAACTGTGTACCCGTTGACAAGGCCTTAGAGACGAATACCATCGGGCCACAAATACAAAATGGTGGATACACTATTTCACAAAATTCTGAATTCTTCATTACCTGGTGTTTTACTCCTTTGCCTACTGTACTGTAGTCCTGTGTTTCTGCTGAGTCAAGTTGAATTTCTACAAGAATCCTGGCACAGTGTGATTAGTTTTTCTAAATGAACATTGAATAAGAAATGCCATTTTTTGCTATTTTCTTATCATTGCTTAATGCACATTTTTCCACATGGCAAACTGGGAAATAAACAATTCAGAGGCTGAATACATTTTTAAACACATCCAAGGACTCATGGCAGAGTAGCCCTGTGGGCTAGAAGAGGACCTGACAAATCAAATCAAGACAGATCTAGCACTACAGACTCCATGCAAGCTTTCCATTAATATCATTTTAATAATTGGCATTAAAGTAGATCGGATTGTTTACATCAACACATCGTTACACAGTTGGATATGGTAGAAGAGGCTCTGCTACCCAAAAGGAATCCAAGCATCATGTGAGGTTCAGTAGGGAGTGCGGTTTAGATCCCACGGGAGGATAGAGAACAGAAAACAACAGATACTTATTAAAGAAATATGAAAAATACATAATGCAAAAAGCAATGCAAGTAAGATTAAAATAAAAACCACAATGAGAGGAAGCTGTGATGGTGGAGGGAGGGGTGAAAGAGTGAGCACTTCAGATGATGAACAGCACATCTGACTTGTTTTCAGTATATTTAGCACAAGTAGGAGTCAGCTGATACCGCTTAGTTGATGGGGTTCAAGTATTCTACCTTCAAATTGTGTATTATTGTTGATGAATGTAAAACACCTGAATGATGCATGGGCATGGCAGGTCACGTCCAGTTAGTGTGTGGGATTGGTTTATAATGCAAATCAGTGCAGTAACTTGTGATTATACTCAATGTGGGAAAATTGAAGAAAAAGCTGCTCGCCACAGTGTGTGTATGTGTGTGTTTTCTGCTAGAGTGTCATGTATGTTAATTATGACACACACACACACACACACACACACACACACACACACACACACACACACACACACACACACACACATGGGGGGTTTGCTATACATTTCATTTATGGACCGCCTTTACATCCTGCAGAGTAATGAATTTATAGTGGGAAATCATGTTTGCATATATATATATTTGCCTCAGAATTCTGCTCAGGGAACCTTTTTGTAGCAGCAGTTACTATGCCTAGAAGGCTGCCAATGATTCATCAAAAGTTTAGAGGAGACTTACTGGTTACGCAGAACTAGAGAGAAGAGGCAGCTGCGGAGATCAAACTGGAGCGAGAGCGCGATCAAAAGTCAGTGAGAGATCTACCTGAATCAATGATCAATCCTTTGAAAGAAAAAAAAACAGAGAATGAGATGGAATAAACTTGTGTCTGATTCTGTTCTGAGCACCCATCAAGTCCAGATAGTGCCAGTCGATTCAGGGCAGGTTGGGTTGTTCTGTCTACCTGTTTGCATCATGCACTGTGCACTGCGTGGCTACACTGCATTATTTCTTCAGCATGTTGGTTTGTGTGTTTCTGTGTGTGTGTGTGTGTGTGTGTGTGTGTGTGTGTGTGTGTGTGTGTGTGTGCGTGTGTGTGTGTGCGTTTGCGTGTGTGTGTGTGTGTGTATGTGTGTGTGTGCGCGTGTGTGTAGTAGAGGGGTAGGGCGGGGGATGAGCCATATGCCAGGCCATATGGGTCTGCAGGGGTTCTGCTCGGTCTGCCTGGGGGAAAGTAAACATGTCTGATAAATCCTCTCTACCCCCAAAGGCAGGGAAGGGAGAACTGGCCAGAGGCTAACAATGTATTGTCTTGCAATTATAAGTCGGCCTTGTCTCAGTATAAAAAAATCACTACATTGTATGCAGTTATGCACAAAAGCACCTGAAAGCATTATAATTTGCACTCAGAAATGGAATCAATAGTACATGAACAGCAACAGCATGGTTACAGCAGATTGAATTATGAAACAATGCTTTGAATAGTATTAACTATCGCAGATTTAATCAAGGTCACGATAAAAAATAATTCTTTATTGTGCTTGTTTCTCAGGTTGCCTATTCATCCAGTCATTGTCATCAACAAGCTGAGATGTAACTAAGCTAAACACAGCCACCTCCTCAGTTCTGATGGAAACTGTTGCTCATCAAACAATGAATTTGGAATTGTTTGCAAAGCAGTGATACAAGATTTGTTTGGCCATTTAGAGGAAGCAGAACAACTGTAAAGGAGATAAGGCTATGATATATTATCACCTCATAAAGAAATGGTGGCAAATATTTTAGCCTATTTCCTATCCACGCAACACGCAGCATCATTATCATTTATTTGCAATTTTGTGCAAACAAAAAATCTAATTCCAATATTCACTCCTTCTTTATTAGCTGTTTTGTTCTATACCAACTCCTGTGGGAAATATCTGGCTGTTAAATGCCTCACTATGTTCATCAGCTAGTTGCGAACTTTGTCTGCATGCCGTTTACTGGAAACACTATTAAGTCAAAAAGCTCTGAGTTCAAGTCACCCAATAAATAATAAACTAGATGTAGTTAATTGAGCCCCTGTTAATGTAAAAGTATAAATTAGAAAATGGGTATTTTTGTAAAGAGGGTTTTTCCTCCGTCGTTCCCAAAAAGAAATCCCGTCCAAACAAAAAATTGCAGTGCTGTCAAGGTCAGTAGGCAGCTTGGGCCACACACACACAAACACACACGCACACACACACGCACACGCACGCACACGCACACACACACACACACACACACACACACACACACACACACACACACACACACACACACACACACTTACCCTGTGTCGTGGGAGTGTTTGACCTGGTAGAAGTGACTTCCGTAGCGCATTCTGACACCTCTGTCATGCAAAAAGTACTGTGATCAAGGTTATTTGGCAGTCCGCTGTTCATGTATGTATTTATGCCATCGTTGACCGGCATTTGGCCTCATTTGTGGCGCCTCACGAAGGAGATAGCAGCGCACACTCTGACGTTACAAGCCAAAAACTCAGTTTTCCCTGTTTACACGTCAACACTGAAAGCAGAGTTTCATAGATCCATAGAAAAAGCTATATTTACAAAAATACCCATTTACGCCTTAGAGTCGAATACCATAGGACACAAATACAAAATCTTGGATACACTATTTCACAAACATTCTCCATTAGTTGGGGTTTTACTCCTTTGCCTTGTGTAGTTCTTTGTTTCTGTTGAGTCAAGTGGAATTTCTGCAAGTATCCTGGCTGCTTACACCATTTCCTTCAGAGCACAGCAAGCTGCAGATTCCTTCATGGCTCTTTTATAACCAATGGTGTGCTGGTCTGCCAGCTGACATCTGTTGCTTGGCACAATTTGTGCACAAAAGCTTCCTTTTGCCTCTTTCATTAGTCGGCTGTTTCCAGTCTTTGGCTTGTCAATATCCGTTGGGGGTTGAATGATTATTATAAAATGTTACAGCTCTTGTGACACTCCCAACCTGCTTTACCAATTTACAATAACTTGATGTCACATCTACCATCTGCGACAATGATCTGACAGTGCATATAGAGGATGGATGTTGCTGATACATGTGGGTTGACGGTTGGTATATTTAAACACTGGGCTACTCTGCCCAGCCTTTAATGAAGCCTAAAATATGCTCACCATTAACCAAATGGCTCTATCATTCATACTTCAATGGGCAATTTGTTCAAATGTAGCATCTGAAATGGAGTGCAGGTGATTTCTCTCCAATTTTCCACTAAAATCTTCTGTTACCATGGCCAGTGCATCCTCTAATTAAAGTTTACTTGAGCAAATGTCAGCACTTTCTACCCAAAACCACCACCCCAACCCTCCACCCCCTTTAATCACTGCTTACTCATATGCTTCAATATAGCAATCCTTTTTTCTCCAGTCCTGGTGTAATATTGGTTTGGAGAGGGGTGTGCCAAAATATGGTGATTCATTGCAATGCAGCAAGGTTTGCAAGTTTGTGGTGTGTTTGTGCAGGAATGGAAATTACTATTGGGACATTCAGCAGACACCAGTTTGTATTGTTGTATTTATGGTTACCTGATTTAATTTTCACTCAACAGTTTCTTTACCGACTCCTGAGAGAAAAACTTAAAACCTATTTGAATGTTATCTGCCTATTAAAGTGACATTACCAGTGGTTATCAGCCTGTACATATGTAGGTCAGAGGTGGCCTGCTACACAAACCAGTAGGTTTTATCATCTATTCACTGGTTGATTACCAAAAGAAGGAATAAAAGAAAACCACACAGACCTAGTCATTATGACTGGAGCAAAGGCGGAGGTCAGGTGACACTAAGTGTTAACAATGAGAAACACTGTAAGGGGTGGAAGTTGGGGCTTTCACCCAGGAGAACGGATTTCGCGTCCCATTGAAACCAACAGCGATGTGTTAATAATAATAATACATTGAATTGATATAGTGCTTTTCGAGACCTCAAAGCCGCTTTACAATAGTAGGGGAGGTAGGGTGGAGGGGTTGGGACGAGAGAATAAAAAGAGAAAGAGAAAGAGAAAAAGAAAAAGAAAAAGAAAGAATAATACGGTTAACAGGGGGCTATCAAATGACAGTTGAGAAGAGGTGCGTCTTGAGGAGGGACTGAAATATAGTGATGGACTGAGAGTCACGGATATCTTGGGGGAGGGAGTTCCAGAGCCTGGGTGCTGCCCTGGAGAAGGCTGTGTCTCCAAAGCTGCGCAGGTTGGATTTGGGGGTGGAAAGGAGACCAACTGAGGTGGATCTGAGGGACCGCAGGGGTTGGTAGGTGGAGATGAGGTCAGTGAGATAGGAGGGGGCTCGGTGGTGGAGGGCTTTGTAAGTGAGGACCAGGAGTTTGTAGTTGATTCGGAGGGAGACAGGTAGCCAGTGGAGTTCTTTGAGGACTTGAGAACATGTTGCATCATGCTGTTTGCTTTCCAGTCTTACAGTTTGAGTGATGAGGTGAAGTTGGTTGTGTGTGTAATTGACCATCCCATGAGTGTCTGTGTCAGTGTTGGTGCACTGTAACGCTACCATGTTTTAAGCATCTCTATTAAAACCGAGATTAGATTTTTGTGACACACACACACTAACATTTCACATAATCGCACACACTTACACATTGCTATTACAGTGATGAAATTCCAGGCGGTCAAACGGATGAATGATGGAAAACCCTTTCTTGAATAAATGAAACCCTGCTTATTGTCTGACTCAAACCCCATGCTGTGAATGGATAGTTCAGAGCTGGTCCGTGGCTGATACCTGGGGTGCTGATAAGCCAGATCATTTATGCAGTATGATCTTGAGTACTGGGATGGTACAGCTCATGATTTAATAGACATTTTTTTCAGGTCGGGGTGAAAGAGGGGCAGACAGTCAGTTTGTGTGTGAGAGAGAGGCCATCCGAAGGTGAACAAAAAATATCTTATGCATGTGTTAATCAGACTTGCCCCTCCTTTCAGCTCGCTTCACCCCTCAGGGTTACGCGTTTGGGACGAGGCATGTGATCTGTTCCCAGAGGTCCAGAGTCCCAGCCTTGGCCATAACTCCTCCAGTCATTAGCGCATAATCACATTAACAATGGTGTTATTTAAAGACCTACGCTCAGTCACACAGGACATTCAGGGCATCCTCGATGCATGTATCCCGGACATTTCTATCACATGCAGGACAAAGGGGCAGTGGGAAATGGAGAGAACTAAATAAGGTTGTTTATTTATGATAGAGGTCCTTCTCCATGTCACAGAGAAACTTATGTGGCTGTTGTTCCAACCTGCAGGCTGATGAGTAAAATACTTTTTAATGTGTGAAAATTATTATTACATAATAATTATGTAATAATAATTAATATTTAAGGTGCAGTTACACATTCATCAACCTATATCTGTTTCATTTTATCTGAAGAGAAACGGTTCGGTCTCAACCTTGCCAACAATGAGTGCATATACACCTATGATTGTATTATAAGCTTAACAAACACAAAGTCAGAAAAAAGACTAAACAAACCTTGGAAAGCAAAATTAGAGGTTAGTTTGGCCTTGATTGTATTTGATGAAAAGGTCTGTGCCTAATTTGCTTAATTTGCTCCCTGCAAGAGGCCGTTCCCAAAGAAGTCAATACTGGAAGGCACCATGGAACCTGTAATGGCAGAGAATAGGAGAAAAGACAGAGCAGCAGTGACAAAGTTAACAAGTTAAATGCAGCATTTCATTGCTTTTAAAATGCAATCGCTTTCACTCACAGACATGAGCTGAATGATGCATCATGCCAACAAAACTACAACATTATTTGCTGAATCCTGCAAAAGATAGTTTGTATTTTTTATTTTGTGTTAATGCAATGAACGTTAAGTTATTGTGAAAATGTCTATTGTAAACTACTTTTTACAAGGATGCCATTATATTAAGCTGTCCTGACAGGATGACACATTTGACAATAATAAAAAATGACTCTTTGACCAAATCAGAATTCATTGTTTGGTCAAAAGACACTGTTGCTCAAAATGAGCTCAACTTTGGTGATTGGCACTTTCTGTGATTGATGTTCAGTGCACTGTGTTAAATATGTGTTAGATAGCCTGGGAGATGAGAGTGTGGCTTTAACGATTTGGGGACATTTTAGCTATAACGTTTACTTTATGCTGCAAGTCTCAGACTGCTATAGAGGGGGAGGTGAGGTCAGTCCATGTGTAACCGGGGACTGAGGACACTTACACATATCAGACTGCCATTGCAGAGTTGTGGTTACAGAATTACGATCAAAATGAAAAAAATGTTCTGTGAAAAGGTTTAGTGGAGCTGTGAGCTAGAACAAGTTACATTTGCAAACCAAAAGTTGTGTTAGTCCTTAAGTTTGAAAAAAGACATTTTCTGAAAATCTCTCTGATATTGTATTGTATAGTATGTTCTGAGCAACCATTGCTACTGAAATGTAAATAGAACAGAAACAACAAACCTGACTTTATTTTATTTTATTTTATTATTTTACTTTGACTCTTGTCAAATACATTTTGGCAGCAGTCTGAATATGCAGCAGCCTGAGACACTGTTGTTGTTAAATCAGTAGCACATGTATTACAATCACTGCAACACAGTGCATCAGCAATATGCCTTTTTTTTACTTTACATGTTTACTGCAATTACATGAGAGCAATACTAAGCATTAATAACACTGTTTATTAATACTAATGGGCCAGTTAGTAGACACAAATCAACTTAACATTATTTAAGTAATTGAAATTGCAAACATGCATTAATAATTGCATGGATTCACATTTAGTCATTTCTAATTGTTTGTATAGATTAATGGTTTCGTTGTGTGGATAGCGGACTGTTTTTGAAGGGTTGTGAGATGAATAACAAGCTAGTAAAACAAAGACACACAAATAGAAACAGTTGGGCTGAACAATTGGAAACTACTCATTGTGTTGAAATGTTTCTCTTTGCTTTTACATTGTTACTTCAGGCTTTCAAAAAATATTAAAATGCTGAGAAACAACATTGTCATAACTCATAGACATATGGGACCAAATATGATGGGTCATAGATATTGATTCATTTTAAGGGGTGCAAAGCCAACCACGCTATAAGGTTTGTCTGAGTATTTACCACAATTGCATATTATACATCAGATCTTGTAGTCAAAATAGACAGCCTGCTTTTTCCTCTGGACTAACACGTGGCTGGTGGGCTCTGGCACTTTTCTTAAAAGCACTGCAATTCTTTGGCTGCTTGATAGAATACAACACTCCATTACCTAATTCATATGTTGGTGCCTTCAAAACTTGACCTCAAAACCTCATTATTAGCATACCTACAGAGAGCAAACGATCCAGTCAACATCAGAGGAGAGGCAGTGAAACAAGCTGAGGCTTTGAAGTACTCACACCTCACAACACTACAACCTCAGTTTCAATCATCATATTACAGATATCCATTAATACATCCATATACTTTATTTCAGTGTCTCGTAATGAGGCTTTTCCATTAGGAAAAGAAGAACATTGCAGAGGGAAAACAACGCTGAATACACCGAACACATAAACGTAAACATAAACAATAAATGGAAATGGGCAGAATTATATTTACAGAATATCAGTGCAAACATATTGGGTATCAGCTATTCAATCCTCAATACTGGAACCTCCAGTTATAAAAACGTTTGTGTCCACTGTGATATCTCAACTCTGTGCTCTGTTTTCTGGGCTGTTGAATCAAGTATAAATCTATTTTAGGGAATTTCCAGTTAGGCCAAGGACACAACGTGGGTTTTCAAACAACAGCTAACATATTGTTTTTAAACTGCGTCCATATATACCTCTATAACACAAGCTATACTGTTTTCTTCATTTTTCTTTGTCTGACCCCGTGCATGAAATAGAGCCAAATCACATCGACTTGAACGCTTAGACAGAGGCAAAGATGGAGACAGAGACAGCACAGCCAGGGAGCTTTTACAGCTCATTACAGACTGGAGTCCTGGAGTTTCTTATGTAACACCCTGTCCATGTTTCTGTTGCTCTGTTTCTGTGTGTTTTGTTTGGGAGATAGACATAAACAGAGAGAAACAAAAATTGAAATATGTCGTTCCAAAAGTACTGAGAACAACGATGAATCATCCATCCAATTAAGCTTGCTATATTTTCTCAAATGCTTTATTTAATCCATAACTTTTTGCTCATCAACATTTTTTCCCCTTTGATTTACCTGCTTACCCTTTGAAACTCTATTAAAAGGAAAGTGGAAAAAAAGTAACTTGTTCAAAGCTCATTGCTGTGACTGCACTTTCAGAGGGTGGTTTAAAATCAATGCTGTTAAGTCTCTCACCACCAAGCTTTGGAGGAAAAAAGGCTGTTCTTCTCTGTTCACGTTTTTCTTGTTCTTGATGAATTAAAAGGTTATGAAGTCTTCGGGGACTGAAGCAGCGCTGGGTACGATTTATGACCCCAGGACCCTCGCGACACCCACTCCAAAATGATGTTAGGATTGCTAGCATGCTCAGCTTTCAATCCTGAAAAGTTTATTTTTCATTGTAGATTTAAGGTTGTCAACTCACAGGAGTGTTCCCCTCTCTCTTTTATCAATTTTGCACTTTCCACACCTGCCTCTACAAACTCATTACTCTGAGAAAACTTCTGGCTGATAAACTAATGGGAGAAAAATAAACAGAGGAAATGAATAAAATAAATTCTTCCCCACTTTGCATCTCACCGAAGATGTGAATGCCATTTAACCAGCAGATTAAAAAGAACAACCACCTCATTTAGCATGCCTACAGAAGACATCCATTAGGATCGGCTGAATAAACTCCAGTGATAAATGAAAGTTTTATAAACATTCAGTTATGCTTCACTTAGGTCATTAAGCTTAAAAGGCCATTAGTCAAGCACCTATGAGTGCAATGGCCAGTCGTCAATGTGATACACATCAGTTAGCATGAAGTTTGGGCTGCTGGCTCCTTCTAAAAAGCCATTATAGATTTTTTTACAAAGTTCACAAAAACAGTTGGCATAATGTTAAGGTCACATTAATAATTACAAGTACTGTTTTTCAATCTATAAAGAGCAATTCAATAATCAGTTTCGTCTTTCCATTGCAGCTTTCAACATGAGGCCAATTATTCCGATTGGCGAGTATAAAGGAGATTGATATGGTTGTTGGCGATGAAATATTACTATTGTTAAGAGTCTCAGATATAAAAAATACAGTTTAAATGCAGGACTGTTGAATACCTCCTTGTTCTACAAGCTAAAGGCTGGGCTCTTAGATGCACTGTCTTCACTTAAGTTTGCACCCAAGATGAAGACATATGTTTTAAATATTTCAAACAGGACTGGGCTATTAAACGCTCCTAAAGTCCAACACCAAACATGTTGGTTATAAATCTCGTTACTGTAACTCTGCCAAAAAACCTGTGCCAACGAAGGCGGGAGAGTTTATCACCTGAAGGATCCTCATCCAATAAAACACGCAAGCGTTTGCAGTTTCAGGCAGTAGGAATTAAAACTCCCAGCAATAAAGATTACATTGTATTTCTTCTATCAGCATCACTCCTGCTGCTGCCTTTTCTTTATTTGCTTGAATGTAGGACTGTTGGATCTGACAAAGGTCCCTTATTGTTCTATAGGGTAAAATATGGGCTGTTTGATGGTCTGTTCTTGTGCAGCTCCTTGAAATTTGCACATAAGCCGGAGACATACAGTACATTTTAGATACACATTTGTAATTATAATAATGATTGGCTGTCTTCTGCACAGTGGTTCAGAATAGCAGAACATGTGTGTGACTCACTGTCTCGATGATTGGCAAATCAGTATTGTTTATTGAGAGAGAGTTTGTGTGGTGCCAGTTATTTTCTCACTGCTTAAGGTGTTAGCTGAGAACACAAGTTTACCTTCTGAGGTTGGAGGATACATTTCAGGCCAAGGTGCTGCAGCATACTGCAGGTGAATTAAGAAGTGTCAACCTTGTTTGTGTACGCACATACTTGTATCTAATAATTTCAGTGTACTTCATTGTCAGTTTCACTATAATGCATTCATCAGTGTGCAATTCAATCCTTTAAGACGTAGGTCTTCAACAAGGGGTCCGAGAACCCCAGGGAGTCCGCGGAGGTACTGCAGGGGGGTCGCAAAATTGTTTGTAGATAAAGCAATTAAAAAAAATACAATTTACAATTTACAATTCTTTTTTTTTGCTTTGCCATTCGCATTCCCTCCTCCGCTGTACTCCACGAAGGGCGGCGACACACACCTACAGTCAGAGACACAGTGGAGGAAAGGAGAGGGGTGAACTAAAATAAAATTAAATAAATAAATAGTCCTGTCACCCCACTTGACGACTTTCTTGCTAAATCTAGCGACTTTCCAAACCTTCTTGGCAACTTTTTTTGTCAAAAGCTAATAGCGACAAATCTAGCAACTTTTTCCTGGTGTTTTTGGAGACTTTTTGAGACTTTTCTGATCTTTTGGAGACTCTGTCGTGGGCTAACGTTCTGCAGTTACTGTCCTCAACGAGCAGAGGGTGGTGCCGTGAGCCCCTCCGCCGTCCCAAAGCACTCACAGGCGGTCAGTCTCACAGTAGCCTCGCGCAGAAGCTGCAGTCAGAACAGAGAGGAGACCCACACTCTTCCACGTCCAGACTGCAAATGAATCGCACATGCGCAAAGCCGCTACTGATCCCTCCCTTACAGAGCGGGATGTAAATGTAAATGTTTCTTCAATGTCACACTAACATAAATCACTGCATTTGACTCACACAGCCTCAGTCTCTTACTCACCTCGTCCACTGTGTGTGTGCCTCTCTGTGACATATGCTAAACATCTAGCTAGCTAGCTCACCATGTTTAAACTGTATACTCAAAAAGACAGAAAGGAGTGGGAATTAAACCTTCAATTGAAAGGCTGTTTGAAGCCGTTTATTGGAAATGATACACCGGCATATTTGCCTGTATTGTAAGGCTGCTTTCTACTCCAAACTTTGTGATATAAAAAAACACACGACAACTCAAAAACATACTCAAAAGGCAAAGCCTTATAACAGTTCCACCCAAAGCAAGCTGCCATTAATGAGTAAAAAAATTGACAGCAAAAAAAGAGTGGCACACTAAAAAAAAAAAGAATTAAGACTCAACAAAAGAATATTAATTTGTAGTTCTAAACATATTTAGGGTGTTTTAGTCACTTTTTGTCTCTCCCACAACGTTATTCCTCTCTCCTACAGCGTCCATTACAATTACATGAAAATGGGACATTATGCAAATTAGGCGATGACGTCATTTAGCGACTTCTAGCGACCTTTAGGACAGCCAATAGCTACTTTCCTTACTGAGGAGTTGGCAACACTGCCCTTTTCTTGTGCCAGTTTGTCTTGTAATGTCCCAGCATAATGAAATAGCGGATCAGCAGTATCTCTGGAATTTCGCTATATCCTCCTTGTGAGCGTTTTGAGTTTGTGCTACCTTTTTGCTAGTCAAGTATTTTATTTTACACTTTACATCTGTCTCTGATGCCGTGCATTTGAGTCTTTATATTACATTACATTACATTACAGTTTATTTAGCTGGCACTTTTGTCCAAAGCGACGTACAAAAAGTGCAAACAATCATGAGGATACAACTCTGAACAACAAGAATCTTGCAAGTACAATAGCTTCAAATAAGCCAAATAAAAGTGCAACATACAGAAACAGTAGAATATGAATTCAACTATTAGCTACAAATAAGCCAAACCAATATAAGTGAAACATACAAAGAACAATTTTATTTTTTCCTTCTTCATTCGCCGAGGTGCAGTCGAAACAGATGAGTTTTCAGTCTGCGACAGAAGGTGTGAAGACTGTCTGTTGACCTGACATCAATCTTCCTTCCCCGTGTCCGAGGTCGTTACAATACCTGGTGAACATAGTGCAGCATTTAGCAGCTATTAGCTAAATATTTCCCTTCAGAAGTTGGTGAAATCAGAGCTAAAAGGTTGTTAAATTAAATGCTTGCCTTGGAGGACCTTTAACTTTGATGTGTCGTCCAATTTCAACTACGGCCTTGAAATAAACTAAAAATAAGTATGGACACCACACACACACCCACACAATCTGACTCACAAATAGCTATTATACATCTAAAAAACACCATGAGTGTGTGATCTCGGACAAAAAGTATTGACCTGAGATAACGGCATTCAACTGGCCGGAAGCAATTACACTTCTTTTGAAGTGTTCATGTGTTAATGTGTGTGTCTTTGGATGAGTTTGATTGTAGTTGTGTGTAAATTGTCTGTGATTAACTTCACGATGTCATGCGTAATTATGGTAATTAGCAAATGACATGATAAGATCAAGATTACCATTACACACACAGCTGTTGAGGAGAAAACATATAAGACTATGGACCAAATGAAGGGGGACGATGCAAGTGCAATATATGAATGCAAATGTCCATCTCCTAATGTCCCATGAATATGAGGCAGTGTGTTGGAACCATCCATACGCAGTGTATAAATCAGCGCTTAACGACCCCTAACAAGCCTTAACGATCCTATAAGCCCTTGATTAGAGGTTGATTATCAGGACGGCGGGCCAAAGCCAATGGCTGTTTACCACTGGCCTTTGTCTGGAATAGAGGTAAGAAGAGTGTGTGTGGGGTCGGGTGTGCTTGTGTGTGTGCCTTCAGGGATGAGGTGCAGACTTCGGGTGAAGATGTGTTTCCAATTTACCAGGCTTCGAGCGGTAGAAGCAAAACAGACACTTTCTCTTTTTCTCCACCTTGCTGTTATCCATTGCCTTGTCTGATGCACAGGATCAGTAAATGGTTGGTCTGAATTGGTCAGTCACACATATATATATATATATATATATATATATATATATACATACATATATATATATACACATATATATATATACACACATATATATATATATATATATATATATATATATATATATATATATATATATATATATATATATATATATATATACATACATATATATATATATACACATATATATATACACACACATATATATATATATATATATATATATATATATATATATATATATATATATATATATATATATATATATATATATATATATATGTATATAAATGTATATATATAAATGTATATATAAATGTATATATATAAATATAAATATATATATATATATATTTATATTGACAAAAGCTTGACAACGGCGTTAATCCCGCCTGTGGCACTGACTCGCTAATCGTTCATACCCCCAGAGGCGCTCATTGTCTCTATGGCTTTTTAACCGAGAAATCTCTGTTTGATGTCACGATACAAGAAGCCAAGGTCAACTCTGCGTTTCAACAGACAGGGTCTGAAAACACAAGACCTGGAGCACACAGTTATAGTAAGAGCTTTTAATAAGGTTCAGCAAGTAATGTTTTGACATAAAGCACATCAAGTAATGAGAGGCAGTGGTGGTGAAATCATTAAAAATGTCACAGCATATATAAATGTATATCATAAAAGTATTGTAGAAACAATCAAACTTCTTACAATACATCATCGAACAATAATAGCACACAATGGATTAATTGCTCAGAACGTTAATAGAAAACAAGATAAATTCATGTCCTCGTTTAACACATATAGTTCAATTGTGTTAGTGATACAGTTTCTTTACAATGTCCAGTCCCCTAGGAGATTCCATTCAATTCAATACAAATGTATTTGTACCATATCGTTCAAAGGCAGTTCAGTGTGCTTTACATAGCCATACATCAGAACAACAAAAGCCGAAAAAAATTGAAAAATAAACAGAGAAATCAATAAGTCCATACAATACATACAATCGTATTGTACAAATACGAAGTTCATTTAAGAAAATGCTCAAGTGAAAAGGAAGGACTTTCATCCGAAGAGATGACAAAATATTGTCAACACCCCAGAATTTCGGCGTAGAGCCCGATGCATGATTTTCATTTACTTAATAACATGCAATCACATTCTCAAGCCTTCAGGTTTTGTGCTGCTATCTTGCTACTTTTGCTACTTTTCACTGTGATGCCACTGTTGCGACGACAGATACCCAAACCTGATCCAGATGTTTGTGCAGCTATTTGACTGGCATTGTAATCCCTGTTGGAAGAAAATTCAAACGCCCACATACTTATTACAAGCTTATAGCTTCACTGAGGTCCATAAGCTAGTTGTTGACAGTATTAAATCCTGAAACAACCCAAATGTTTCTTCTGTTTGATTGTAATTGGTACAATAAATTCATAACACAACCTTGCTTTCTTTACATTTATTTTGTCGGATGATTTTCTCTAATTATCAACAACTCTCGAACAACATGAGTTAACTGACTGAGTTGACGTTGTATTTGTGAGTGGCGAGTGGAAATGTGCGTTTGTGAACAGAGAGCGTGTACCACATGAAGTCCATCTGCAGAAGTAATCCTGTTATCACCAATATACAGCAATAAGAAACAGAGCATAATTCTGCTCTATTGAATTGAACCTCTTACCTGGCAGTTCCCAATTATCTTTTAATTGAACCTAAAGTCAAATGTAGCAGCGGTCCGTTGTGTTTTACTTCCTTTTAAATATCAGTGGCCAATACACCACTTAAAAGCCAAATGTATGTGCACAGTTTACTAACATTGTGTCATCAATGGAGACACTATATTATATTGTCATGTTTCTTTTGTGTGTGTGTGAGTGTGTGAGTGTGTGTGTGTGTGTGTATGTCTGTGTGTGTGTGTGTGTGTGTGTGTTTGTGAGCTGTTGTTTTGATGGCATTAAAAGGCATAGAACTGCATTATTTCTCCCCTCAAGTGACATATTTCTAGCTGCTAGTCAAACAACATGTGTTCCTTCATCAGTGACAAATGTATTGCGCTGAGATTTTGCTGCACTGGGGATTTTTTACCTGTAGCATCTGGCAGAGACACTTGAGAACCACGTGTGCTTTGATGAGGTGAGACCTCTGCAAAAAAACAGACGTCAAAAACACGTCAAACAAAAGCGTGACGCACTGATGTCAAGCACATACACCACAAGAGTTACACGAAGCACACTAAACCACTCCTGCTACTGTTTTGGGACAATGTGACAGGAAGTGGTCTGCAGGGAAAGGCAAATGCATTTCTGATAATCTAATGGGAGAAGAAGAAGAAGACAGCTATTTGTACTTCTGTCGTGTGTATGTGCTGCATGTACGACACAGAGAGGAGGAGAGAGGGAAAGAACGAGGCATGCAGAGATACTGTACATACAGAGCCACACTTCTCTTTGTTTGTATTAATTAATGTGATTTAAATAAATTAACGTGAAAGTGTTGTTTTACTATTTTGTTTCAGTTTGGGAACAAAGCCTGATTTTGATTTGCAATTTTTCCCCAGGAAACAGCAATTTGGGAGTCTTCATGGTGCTGGAAAACTTTCCCAGTTATGGACAATCTGTCCTGTTAAAACACAAATAGGCAATTTTTGATCTACTTGTAAAATGTACTAGTCTCTTATTATCTGCATGATTAAATAAATCAAGTAATTTGGCTATCCATATTTAAAAATCAACTAGTTCCACTTCTTGAGTTGCTCATCGTGTTTCCAACTCTCAAGAAAAATGTCTCTGTTTTTGCAGTGGGGCTGAAGGATAATGATGTCGATCCGCCTGTCCGTGAAACAATTACGTCTCTGAAAGTATTGGCCGGCATGCCATCAAACTTAGTATGAATGATCACAGTACCTATATTGCTAATGAGTTTTGTGACTCCCTGAGCTTTTATCTAAGGTCAACGTCAGGTCAAATATTTTTCTTGATGAACATTTGACAAGGTGCAGTATCTGAAGAATCTACTTCCATAAAATGACTTGTTGATACTCATGATCTTCATAGTGTCACAAACATCCTTGTGGTTTTGATGACATCTAACCTTTCTCTTAGCGCCACCGCCAGGCCAACATTTCCATTTAAACACAGGATACATTCATGGTCCCAAGAAGATGGATCCCAGTTCCCTTCAGTCAAAATATCAGCTTGCTCGAAATAAATCTCACAATCTCGTAATAGATCAAAATATTAGGTTATTAAAACAGAAATGTACAAATCATGGCATGAAGAAGATAATCATTTTAAAATGTGATGTTTTTAGTACCACTGGTAAGGCTCTACAAATAAAACACTAATAATCTAGTACTTTCTTTTTCCCCATCCAATCCTTTCAAAAAGATTTCAGCCTGTGTGTCCACTAGCTGGGTTAAGTGTGGTTTCTCCTGCCTTGATGTGTCTTTCTTTGCTTGCTCCACTGCACAGCCTCACTTATTATCTCTGTGTTGACCTTTCAACTCCAACAATTTGTTGCCACATTCTCCTTACAGTCTGAGAGCCTTATCTCACAGGGTGGACAAGCTAAATTGATAGAGTGGGCGGTCAAGCTGCCCCATTTAGTTGTTCTTGGTAATGTGATATCATCTCTTCACAATTTGTCGTGCAGTTACATTGTAAAGAGCAGTGCATGGAAAAGGTCATGGAAACACAAGAACAGAGAGGAAAGGTAATAATATTAGTGAATCGTCTTCTTTTTTTTTTATCAAACAGCCTTACATGATAGGTTGTGTTACATAACACACTATGGGACAATATGAAATCCAATGTGTGTGAGAAGAAAATATTCATAACACCAGATAGGACAAATCTTTAAATTCACTCATCCAAACAAAGAAGAACTTTCGAGAGCAAAAATCTCCATCATCCAGTTGAGCATCATCTTATTGTTCTCAGCTGAAAAGAACAGGACTCTTTAGTCTGTTGAGTCCCCTTCTCTTCAAGACCAAATGCATTGAGTGCTTTGAGATGCCCTTCAGAGCATCATTGTTGTATAAAGCTGTTATTTGTATATTTGCAGGCCACCCGTTCACTGAACAAATCTCTCCATTCTCTTCTGACCTATGTTGGCGATGCCGTTTGGCCTTCTAAACCGCTTCTGTGCAGATATGTTTCGTTTATTCTGATTAAACCCCAGACACTGCAGAATGATCATTTCTGAAATGGGTCTGTCTGCCACCACTGATCCGAAACTCACTAACCTAATGAGCGTTTACTAAGGTTGACAAACCTTTTTTTTAAGGGTGCAGAAGCAGTGAATGCAGGTGGAGGATCGATAGTGACAGGTAGAAAGAAGAAAATAGGCAGAGATGTGGACAGATTAATGGCCCACAAAACACTGTCAGCATGAGGAACCTAAACACCTGTGACTGACTGTGTCTGACATCATTTGACAGCCCAACAGGGGAAATCATGACAGTCCCAACACAAATGAATGATCATCTTTTCCACAGAGATGGGAGACTAATTCATATGTGTGCACTCACACACATAAGCATTATACAAAGCCCTGACATGGCAGCGTGATAATTGGTAATGATGCTTCAGTAATGTGACTACAATAATACTAAAGCTGCCTCACCTCCAATAAACACACACACACACAATGGAGAAGACATTAAAATGACATTGACACTCTCGCCAACAGAGCTGCCAGCCATTGCTCTACAGTTAAGTTGCTATAGCAGTTATTGCAAGAAGATTCATGCATTGTTTGTGTGAAATGCCTTCCTGCATGTCTAGCTTACTGTGTGTGAGGCTGTGTACGTACGTGTGTGTGTGTGTGTGTGTGTGTGTGTGTGTGTGTGTGTGTGTGTGTGTGTGTGTGTGTGTGTGTTGCACGGGGTATATATCATCCCAGTGAAGGACGTTTCTGCACAATCGATGCCTCCCAGTTCCAGAAACCAAGAGTGGAAAAGTTGCCGACAGAAAGAAAATAAGATGTATAAAAGTTATTATGCTTCAATTGGCCGTCCCTCCTCCTTCATTCCTCCACCCCTCCCTCCTTTTATCTTTAGCTTTTAGCCGTTATATTATTCTCTCCATCTCCACCCCCTCCATCTTCCCACTTCAGAAAATAAATGAGGGAAAACAAGCACATTCAGTGGTTATTGTCTTTCTCACTCTCCAGTTCTCGCAATTCAACGGGCTAGTGGCAATACACACACAAGCAGAGCTACCCTGTCACACTTCAGCAAGTACATTTTCACATATACACAGCCTTTCATACAATACACATCCACACCCTCACACACGTTCGGCAACTTGGATGGTGCTATAAACACATTGATAAAACCATTTCTATAATAAGCTGTGTTTGTCAAAATGTCATCCCTCGGCCCCGCAGCCATTATCACTGCCTCAACATTTATAGTGGCTCTTTAAATAAACGGCCCATGCCTTCATGGCCTACAGTGATACCCATCTCTACGCCCACACATACACACACAAACAAACACATACACAAACACTCTCTATGTTCACTACATCTCTGACGTTACGCTGCAGACTTGATTGGAATATCCTCTTAGCTATGACGGAGGATTTTGTGTTTTGGTTCTCTTTTTCAACAGGTAGTCATAATTGACTGTCAACAATTTCTCTGAACTTGGGGAAATGGTTGCACTGGCACAGGATGGAAGGTGTGAATTATTATTTTTTCATTTAAAAAGGAATTTGTTATCTGGTTATCGCTTGTGTCAAAAAATGATCATGACTTATATTAAAGGCTGCTGAAACACTGTAAGTGTGAAACAATAAGTGACATTTATTTATTTATTTGAAAATGATTCAACAGAGGAATCAACTAATATTACCGAAAGAGAGGCATCGGCGACTCCAAGGCCAAAACAATAAACAAAAAACCCACAGAAACTAGAAAAAACTAAATAGACTACCAAATCAAACAAAAACACAATAGCTCTCTACCTAACCACACAACGGGAGAAACACTATCAACACTACACATACAAAGGATGAGTTAGCAGAGCTGTATGGAGATTTTATCAAAAAACAGAGTTTCACCAGTTAAACTCAACAGCAGCAACAGACAGCTCTGTGGACAAAGAAAGTAGGAACACTGGTTCTTGGAGGTGATATACTGCTCCACTGACGATTGCATGAGGTTCAGGTGTGGGTGATCCAGGCACTGAGAGAAGGGTGTTGCAGACCTGAAACAAAGAGATAAAGACGGTTCTCCTCCAAATAGATGCAAGAGGAAAATTAGTGGATGTAACAATGTCAATCTTGTGTTTACAGGTTATTGCGCTGCTTGTAAAGAAACTAAATCATCTCTTAGTTTAAAATGAAAAATAATCTCCTCCACTCAATCCACTAAAACCCAACCAGTCATCTGATGCTTCTTGTATTTTACTACTTTTGTCTTGGAACCATAGCAGTGCTTATTACCCTGTATTTCAACTATGTTTTTTATAGAAGATACTGACGGGGTAAGGAATTTACCCGTAAATACCTACAAACGACATACCCAAAGTAAATTGAAAGCTGCTCTTCAACCATTTGCACCAGCTGCATGATTGTGGTCTCATTCAAAAGATAACTCTCTTTTAGTTCTTGCAAAACGTTGAATAATCACTCCAAGTGCTTCTGGCACTGAGTAATAGTGGTCTGAATATACTGAATTTGGATGGATGGATGGATAGATAGATAGATACTTTATTCATCCCGGGGGAAATTTAGGAAGAATAATAACATTTGTAAAAATAAAACAATGTTTGTCACATGTCTAAAGCTCCAGCAGTTCATTGGCTACACAATACAATCATCACCAAGAGACTGGGCTGCTGCTGGCTCCTTCTGTAAACAAAAGAAGAGGGCTGGCACTTCCTTATCAAGTTGACACTCATTGGCTCTTGATGGCTGTAGATAACTCATGGAAGCTCTGATTGGCTCAAATGAAGTGTCAATCGAAAGTTCAGAGTTCGGCATCCCGCTATTATCAAAATAGCGCTAATAAGCTTAATACATGCCGCTTTTACCGAGTATCATCATGAAAATAAACACATCGATCAGCTGATTTCAAAGATTGCAACAGCTGTTCATGGGCTTTTATCAATGTGACGATGTTCAAGATGGATATATTTTTACTGGAAACGATCTATTGGACCTCTGCAATGACACAAGAAGTGTTTTTTTTGGATTATTACTGATTACAGGATTATGATGAGACTTCATAGGTTGACTCAAAGTTATGGGTTTGATTGTGAGTTTGCTTGCTTGAGATGCCTACTGTACTTGCTGTTGTGATTTTGATCTCAAAATAGTTTTTCTCACTAAATAGACGAGACTCTAAGCTTTCCAATGACATGTGGCGTTGCGTAACAACTCCATCATGGCGGACTGTAGGGAACACAGGGCAAGATACAGCCTCTCTGAAAATGGATGAAAAGTGGTTAAAGAGGCCTTTCTCACTCTGCATTCTTGTTTGTACACTCTTGTGAAACATCATCAGTCACAGTCCAAATCAAGTACAGTCCAAATGACCGGAGGTTTCCTTTCTCTGTTTTATCAAGTATACTTTTGGAGCTAGCCAAGTATCCTGCGCCAAACGCAGAGATTTTCAGGCTCAAAGCTGTTACAATTTTAGTTTAATGTCTGCTACTATTTCACTTTATTAAGTTTAGATATTTCTTTCTGGCAAGTAATGTATCCAAATAATACCTGTTTATGCTCCAGTGTTTATGACCAGTCGGTCATTTCAGCAGCTAGCAGCCCGGCTCCCGAGATGACTGGCAGGTCAATGTCCATCATACTTATCTGGGCAAGCACTTTGGTAGTTTACCGCTGGGTCTGATGTCTCCGTAGTGTTTGATATATGATGTATCTTTTGGTGTCAGAGATAAAATATAATATTTGTTGCTGTCATATTAGTTTGTCTGAAGGTAAATTAAATTTAAATCCACACTTGGCGTTCTCTGTATTGAGAAAAGCCTATAGATAAAGGAGAAAAAAATGCACACACATTTGACCCGTGTGTACACAGCAATACAATCAAATCACTCAAAGCAAGTTGTGATAGCTTCACGAGCATGTACCTTTTCAGAAACAGCCGTATGTTGTAGGTATAGTTGAATTATTGCATATGATAGATTAGTGGTTAAATGATCTCTGGCAGATTTTACTAAATGTGTTGTCTGCACCGCATCTGGATGGACACCTATCTATGGTCATTCTTCCATTTTGTCAACTTCATGAAGGTCAGATGAGGATGTAATCAAAATAGTTTTGGGGTCTTGAAAATCCTGAGGATGCCATTCGATTAGCTGTGAGTTTGAACCTCCATCAGTCCTCTTTTTCCAACCGCAAAAAACTCTTCTCTAGCCACTTTCTCACCTACTTTGTAAAAAAGATAGATGACATACACTCTTTATTTCATAACTTTCCAACTGACATCAACTCTCCGAATTAAGTTCTAACACTCGTTACCTCTGCCCGTCCTATCACCTGCCCTCTGGACCCTATCCCCTCTCTCCTTCTCCAGTCCATTGCTCCTGACCTGCTTCCTTTTATCACCCATCTCATCAACACTTCCTTAACAACTGGTTGCTTTCCAAACAATCTTAAACAACTGAACAACTACAGACCTGTCTCTCTTCTTCCATTTCTTTCCAAAATACTTGAGCATACGGTCTTTAATTAACTCTCATCTTACCTTCACCAGAACAACCTTCTGGATCTGCACCAATCTGGTTACAAGGCAGGACACTCAACTGAGACTGCCCTCCTCGCCGTCACTGAGGAACTTCACAGCAGCCTCCCTCTCCTCTGTTGTCAGCCTTCTGGACCTTTCTGCTGTGTTTGACACAGTGAACCACCAGATCCTCCTCTACACCCTGCAAGAACTAGGAGTCTGAGGCACTGCACTCTCCCTGCTCAAATCCTACCTCAAAGGCCGCACCTACAGGGTAACTTGGAGAGGATCTGTGTCAGAACCCTGTCAGCTCACCACTGTGGTTAGCTGACAGGGTTCTGACTCAGAGCTCTGTCCTGGGTTCCCTCCTCTTTTCTCTGTACACCAATTCACTTGGCTCTGTCATTCACTCTCATGGCTTTGCCTACCACAGCTATGCAGATGACACTCAACTGATTCTGTCTTTTCCCAGGTCTGAAACCCAGGTGGCCACACATATCTCTGCTTGTCTGGCTGACATCTCTCAGTGGATGTCTGCACACCACTTGAAGCTCAACATCGACAAGACCAAACTGCTTTTCCTCCTAGGGAAGGGCTCTCCCATCCAAGACCGGCTTGGAACAAAAACTGCTGCCATGGCTTGGGCTCGGGTCAAGTTTGGACAGAGACGATGTGTGTTTACGTAGGATTGGATAGGAATTTTTGGGCCCGACCATAGCTCTATAATAGACTATAGTGAGTGCTGTGTCAAAATGTACATGTTTCAATGAGTCTTAACCAAAGACAAATAGGTTTTCTGTCCACTAAGTTGTTACACATAACTTGATTGGATCCATATTTTTTATTGCGATATAAGATGGATAGATACAACCTGACATTTCTTCCCCACAGAATCTCTTGTGAGATATGAAAAAAGCCCATGTTTACATTGACTATGGGTTTTGTTGGCACAGCCAATTTGTAGGCTATGTTTAGCACAGCAACAATCGCTTTTCAGCCATCCTTGTCCAGGAATATGGCTGCCAACAGGTGTTAAATCACTAGCTCAGCTATTTTCTTCCCCTCCTCTTCCCACTCAAGGCCCTTTCTCCCTTTCTTCCCTCTCATCTGACATTCACCTCCTTGCTCGATCCGCACATTAACATTCTGTTCACTGAACTGATATTTGAACTAATGAGAAAACTATCAAGTCCGAAGATGAGGCAGTATTCACTCTGTAATGAGTCTGCATGTATGGGTGGGTTTGTACATGTTTCTGAGCTGTATGCGTGGATCTTTATGCATTTGTTGGCTTGTGAAAATATGGCTTGTGTATTTTTATATAATCTATAGTTTAGTTTCAGCAGGATGTTCTTGGTCTGTGTCTATAACTGTGTGTATGTTTGTGTGTGGGTGGATGATCATTAATGACGAGTACAATTGAGATCGCATGCTGGTGGTTTCTTGTTGTTTCTCTTGTTTTCATGTGTCATTATCGTTTGATTGTTTCTGTCTTTCAAAAAAAAAACAGAGAGAGATGGCAGCCTAGCCATTCCTATGTTCATTGAGGCTTAAAATGTATGAATAAAAGTTACCATGAGTCACACAAATCCAATCACCACAAGATTATAACAGAATGTCGGACTTTCTCCACTGTAGTCTGAATTTTATTTTGCACATTTTTCCTGGATTGATGTCAATTGTCAAATTTCAAATCAAATGTATTTCTCTTTAGAACCTCGCACCACACAAAGAAGAACTCCCCTAAAGAAACCTCACAATTAAAGGGGAAAAATGGAAGAAACCACAGGGAGAGCAACTGAGGAGGGATTTGAGTGACAGCTACCATGGTGAGATTGTTTGTTACAGCACATAGAAAGGTGCTCTGTAACAGCTTTAAACACACACACACACACACACACACACACACACACACACACACACACACACACACACACACACACACACACACACACCTTTTTGATACCGAGAGCTACTTCAAGGGTACTGAATAATACGAAGGGCTACTTGTTTGATACAAACTTCCTGAATAACATAGTTGCACGGTTCACCTTTAATGATAATATTATCATTGATAATAATAATCATAATAAATATTCATATATGTGATGAGACTGTCTGATAATAATAATAATAATAATAATAAGCTTTATTTGTATAGCACCTTTCATACAAGAATTGCAGCCCAAAGTGCTTCACAGCGAAAACATAACAATTAGTACAAGATTAGACAGAATAAGAGCATTTACAGTACAATAATCACAGTGTAGATGTAAATGAGTCTCAAGTACCATTATAAAAATAGCAGAATTAAAATAGTATGAAATAGCAGATAAAATAGCAGGTAAAATAACAGGTAAAATAGCAGAATTAAAATAGTCTAAAATAGCAGATAAAATAGCAGAATTAAAATAGTATAAAATAACATTGGCACACCATTCTTGTAAATGTTTTAAACTATCAGGGCCATATTTTGAAAGTATGAGATCAACAATGGGCCCCTGTGGCCCTTCAAGTGGTTTACTCCCTTTGCTAGCCATTATTTACATTTACAGCGTCAACCTCTTTATTGACCTTTTAACGTATAAAACACAGACGTCTCCGTGAGTCCAGATTCTTTTGGCAAAATCTTAGGTTAAAGCCCGCTTCATAAACAAACTCCTGTTTGTTAAGTTTCATGAAACCTATCGGTTTTTCTCCAATATATTCATTAATTGTGTAAAGAACATGTAAACATCAGAGAAACTTCCTCTTTTTCCCGTGGTAAAACAGTCTATTTGATCTCAAGTTTTAAAAAAATACACACTCCTAGTTATCCTAGTTACCTTTACACATTCAATGTTAAACCAGTAATAATTCACCATTAAAAGGCTAAGATACAAATATATGAAATATCACCATTAAAAGGCTAAAGTAAAGAGATATGTTTTTAGTTTACTTTTGAAGCTATTGAGCGAGCTTGCCTCCCTAATGTCTGCAGGTAAAGTGTTCCATAGCTTTGGTGCATAGTTGTAAAAGGCTGTATCCCCAATTTTCTTTTGGATGTTTCTGGGAACATTTAATAAACCAGTAGTAGATGATCGTAATGTTCTTGGGGGCACATAGTTGATTAGAGAGTTGGCAGTGTAACTTGGTGCGGTTCCGTTTAGGGCTTTGTATACAAGGAGGAGGACCTTAAAGTCTAAAAGTTACTGGAAGCCAGTGTAGAGTAGCTAACACTGGACTGATGTGGTCTCTCCTCTTGGTTCTAGTCAGCAGCCTCGCTGCAGCGTTCTGGATGAGCTGAAGTCTCTTCGTTATTTTTTTTGGAAGGCCGGTAAAGAGTGCATTACAGTAATCGAGTCAGCTTGAGATACAAGCATGGATTAGTTTTTCAGCATCCTTTTGATTTATAAATTGTCTGATTTTAGTTATATTTCTAAGGTGGAAGAATGATGTTTTTGTCACCTTGTTTATGTGGGATTTAAAGCTTAGATCTGAGTCTATGATAACACCAAGAATTGTGACTTCCGGTTTAATCAAAGGAGTAAGTTTCCCCATGTTATTCAGCATCATCTCTCTTTTTGCTACAGGACCTACTAGTAGGATTTCAGTTTTGTTCTCATTTAATTTTAAGAAATTATTGCTCATCCATTTATTTATTGCTGACAGACAGGTGGAGATGGAGTTAACAGCTGTAGCATCATTTGGTTCAGCAGAGATGTACAGTTGTGTGTCATCCGCGTAGCTATGGAAGCACACATTGTGTTCTCTAATGATGTCCCCCAGTGGTAGTATGTATAGGGAGAACAGTAATGGACCGAGGAAGCTCCCTTGTGGAACTCCAAAGTGGGCATCATGCTTCTCTGACACATGATCTCCAAGCCTGACAAAATACTTTCTCCCTTTGATATATGTTCTGAACCAGTCTAATACACAGTCCGAAAGACCAACCAATTATTCTAGACGATTAATTATGAATTCATGGTCGATCGTGTCAAATGCTGCACTTAGGTCTAGCAGGATAAGAATTGAGACCTTGTTTGTGTTAGAGTTTAGTCTGAGGTCACTAATTATTTTAGTCAGAGCAGTTTCGATACTGTGGCATGCTCTGAAGCCTGATCACATGTTCACATGTTAATTATTCCTCACAATAATTATTAACAATGAGTTACCATGGTAGGAAACACAGATATATATTAAACATTATTTACTTATGTTCTCAATCTATTTCAACATTTGAAAGTCAGAGTTATCACATCTCTGATATTTTTGTAAATATCTTTATTGACAGTTTTGTATGAATGAGCACATTTGTAACATTTTGTTCAAAATCACACCAGTTATATTTTAGCACCTAGCGCCCCATCGTAGCTGCTCCTGCTAGCTTGTCTCAGCGTAAAGGGAAATGGAGATTTAGCTTGCGCGTGGAATTGAACTCTGACCCCAGACAGGGTCCGAGTTCTTATACATAAAACATTTTTGTTTTTTAATTTCTATATTGTCATTTTAAAATAAAGAATAATTCAAGTAAAACAATTAAATACAAATTTTAGACGGAGCTTCATGGTGACTAGTGCTAATTTTAGAACATGCCCTGCGGGCGACTCACGTAGTCCCTGCAGGCGACCAAGTGCCCGCGGGCACCATGTTGGCTACCCCTGCCATAGAGAGACGTAGTTCAAGTAGGTGATGACCAAAGGACGTATATATATGTCATGTATATTTCTTTAGTGCGCTCGCATAATTGAAATAAAAAAACTAAAACTAACCGTTGAAATGTATACAATGCAACAAAAAACATGAACCCTGGTGCAGACTTTCAGGTGTGAAAACACCCCAGCTGCTGTTGGAACTATTTTTATTCCAAACTTAATAACCTAAATACTTCAGACCTGTTCCATAGTGATAAATAGAAACACATTTGGATTTGTTTTACTGTCACCGTTCTCAATGAAACCAAACTCAATATAACTGTTGTCATATTTTCTCAATTTAACAGCTTGGGCTTACTGTCCCTTATATACTGCTTCATGCTAGCAAGCTAGCTATATAGCTAATAAGCCAGCTAGCTATATGGCTAATAAGCCAACCTAAGCAGGCTTAAGGGTTAGAGTTAGGGCTAACATCAAGTCAAACACATTGCAGCATATTGACAATTTCCACAAAATGATTTAAAAAAAATACAATCTGTGTAGCAAATGATGTTTTACATTGTAATTGTCACACAAACACACACACACACACACACACACACACACACACACACACACACACACACATACACACACACACACACACACAAATAGCTACTTTCTCTACTTTGTGTGTGTTGATTTGTACCATATGTGGTGATTTTCCTGTCTTTGTATGAGTTATTTCATCCAGTCAGTTTTGGGTTTGTGTGTGTGTGTGTGTGTGTGTGTGTGTGTGTGTGTGTGTGTGTGTGTGTGTGTGTTGTGTGTGTGTGTGTGTCAAACTGCAGAAACAGGTCATGTAGACAGTTTCATACTCATCAGCATAAATAAGAAATGACAAAGGTGATATGCAAATATAAAATATGCAGATGATGCCCCATGTTTGACCCAGGACTTCCTGTAACTACAGTAACCAGTGAGTCACAGGGTTTGGGGGCGAGAGGCATCAACCTGATCTGACTTCTTTGGCATAGTATGTATTGTTGCTCAGCATCTCACTGTAGGTGCAACTGTCCCTGCACTGTCTATGCAACCGCAGCTGTCATGGTTACCAGAGCCTCGGGGGGTTGTTAAGGAAGCGTCTCCAGGGAAAGCGAAGGAGGAAGCTGGAGAAGAGGGAGCGCAGGATCTGTGAGTTCAGAAATGTTTTCTAAAAGTGGAGTAGAGGAGGAGAAGAGCAGGGGAAGATACTAGCGAGGTAGAAGGGAATGGTGTTCTCTTTAAATAATTGCAGAAGAGTTAGAAAAATATATATAAATACTGAAAATGTTTTAAATGTTATTTCCGTCATGTTAAAAATGTTAAATCTGCACTGCAAGCAGCGGTCTTTGTTACTACGTTATGCCAAGAAACAACATACGTGCAATAATAAATAAATTCTTCGTGTTATACTAAATCCTATCATTAATGTAAGAGTATGGCTGCTCTTCTTGGCAATGGTCATAATTGTTTGTGGTAACTCTGGAATTGAATAAAATACCATACAGGTCATTGCTTTTAAAAACCTATCTTGCAAAGACTTTAAACTTGCTAGAAAACGGTTAACTCAACTAATCCTGACATTTTATTACTTTTATCAAGGTCATATTATCATCACATGGTTAGTAAAATCATGTCTAGGTACCTTAAAAACCTCCATCCTCAGCCTGCAGTTACAAAAGGTTGCGATGGAAGATGGTCTATCGATAGAAAAATGTCATGTAATGTTATGTTTATTTCGGCCAATGCATTCTGCCTCTTTTCCCTCCACACAGACCTGCAAGCAACCAAAGCAAAGCAGCAGATCAAATGTGATTGGTCAATAATTCTAGGACTAAAAATGCAAACCAGAACGATTCCGATACCAAAATAATGTCCTGTTGCCTACAGATTATACATCCAAATGCAGATATCTATTTATAAAGATTATATGACGTATATACATGAAGATGTGTAGATGAAGGAAATAAATAGTAATTTTCTTAATTTTAAGATAGGAAACATATATTAGACTAATTGATTATTATGTGAAATGATAGATATAAGAAACACATTTCTAAACAGGTCATTAAGATTGTTCTGGTGTTTAATGTAGTACTGTCACTGTTTCATGCACAGAACAGAGTGTGGGGGGAATTAAATGTTGTGTTATATAATATATTTGTCAAATTAAAGAATGTAAATATATACTGTAAATGTATAAGTAAATTAATAAGTATATAGTCATCACCCTTCAAAATCTGCTGATCTGCAGTTATTGCATCTGGTTAGTTTTGGCTGAGACTGAGATTTATGTGTGTGTGTGTGTGTGTGTGTGTGTGTGTGTGTGTGTGTGTGTGTGTGTGTGTGTGTGTGTGTGTGTGCGTGCGCGTGTGTATATATGTTTAAGTGTCACTATATTTCTTCTACCTTATTAGTGATTATGGCAAGTGTGGGAGGAGGAGGTGGTGGCTGGTGACAAGCGATACAGTGTGTTGATATAATTAAAAACTAATTTTGAGGGTTATTGCTTTTTCACCTGATTTCATCTAAATGTGGCAGGTTGTTGCTGAGAAAGAGACGGGAAAATATATATACAGAGAGAGAGAGAGAGAGAGAGAGAGAGAGAGAGAGAGAGAGAGAGAGAGAGAGAGAGAGAGAGATGACAACAGAGACTTAGACTCCATGTAATAATTAAAACCTCCTTTGAAGGCTACCCTTTGAAGGGCTCTTTTCTCAAAACCCAGACACTGCACGGCTAAAAAAGCACTTCTCTGATGATGATCTCAGACCCCTCCGGTCGTCATATGAAACGCGTGTTTTGACAGTTTGTTTGTGAGAGAAAATTAGCTTGTTGCTGCCTCGTAGGACGGCCACTGACTTATCTAATTCCTC